>NC_089261.1:8477951-8600451 GCF_963930625.1 Muntiacus reevesi
TTGGGAAGTGTATACAGCAGGCGATCGGCATGCAGGAAATCTGCTTATCATAAAATTCCTCCTCAGAAGGGGAACCCAAGAAAATGACCTCTCTGGGCTTGGAGATCCTTTTATGCCCAAAGGAGCAACTACTCTGCAAATGGCCCCAGGTTTCCGGCAGAAACAAAGACGAGTAGCCAACCTCTTCCCGATCACAGCCTCTGGGCTCACGCTCTGGTTCACTGGAGTCCCCATCTCTGTCTGTCTGCTGGAGCCGACAGATCCCCGACAGAGCTCACCACGCCGAGCGTGCCAGCCACCGGGGGAAGAGCCCAGCCTAAGACACCTCTCTTTTTCCTAGAATCCCTGACTCACAAGAGATGGACTTGTTCGGAACACCCATTCTCCCCGAGGGCATCGTGACATGATGGTGAGACATACCCCATTGTGAAACGGTTTGCTTCTGACGACCAAAATGGTGGGAAGTGCCAATGTATCTGCTGGCTGAATTTGCAGTTGCTCCCTTACCAATTTATTCAAAAGATTTATTGGCCCACTATGTGCCAGACCCTGTGTTTGGGGATGGGGAGATACTGACGAACTCGAAACTCAAGGTCCCTGGTTTATATACAGCTTAGAGCTGGGGAGTGGGAAAGATGAGGAATGGATTAAGGCAACACACCAGGACAAAGATGGCAGCATGTGACAAGGGAGGTAAAGGGAATGAGGTCTGCTGTGTGAATTCAACTGTGGTTGAATCCCGTGAATTGGGTGATCAAGGAAGGCTTCCTGGAAGAGGTGACATTTCAGCTCCATGACTGAAGGGATCAGAGGGAGCCAGCCAAGGAAAGAGCATGAAGTCTAGGGTTAGAAAAGACCTCCTAAGGTCATTGAAGGAACAGAGATTTCTGCTGACCTGGCTGGGGTGGAGTGGCAAAAAGTGGCAAGAGCTGAATCCGGACAGGAGGCACATCTGAGGATACCTATGGGAGTGCAAGTGGGGCTCTCCCAGGACCATCTCCTGCCCACCCCCGCCCCTGCATTCTGATCTGCTTTCCTGAGTTGGGGAGGGTGGAGTTACCGCCTGCCTGCCAGGAGCCTCGCTGGGTCCCGCACTCCGGGGGAGGGCGTCTCACGTGTCAACATCTTCCATGCGGTGCGCCCAGGTGAGAACTGCTGGCCCAAGGAGAGGGAGAAGCAGAGAGGGCTGCTGGAGATCGGCACCTGGCAGGCGGGCTTCCGAGTCAGGAGAGAGGTTCGTGTTGCCGCTTCACAGCCCTGACTCCAGCCCACATCCTGCCTCTGTGCGCTGGGGCAGCCTCCTTATCTTCCTTAGCCTCGGCTTCCTCACCTGTTGAATGGGTTTTCACCCTTTCCAGTTCCAAAAGAAGCCGAAAGGTTTGCTAAGGAGGAACAAGTGTTTGGCAGTGCTAATTTATTGAAGCCATTTATACACGTCTATGTGCCAGGCACTGAACCAGAAGCTAAGACCCAGCTGTGAATAAGCCATGGCCAGCTCAGGTGGGGCCGGGGTGGGGAAGCCAGGGGAGCCACACAATGTTCACACAAGTTGGTAATCACAAAGACAAGATTTTGCAAGCGCACCACTGATGTGTCCCCTCCGTCTGAGACCCTGTCCTCTACTGAAAGCCAAGAGCCTAAAGCCACGACATGAACACTGCGATTTAAGACCCTCGTCTCCTGGCAGAGACCCAGGCATGGGCATCCTTCCAGAACCCAGCTCTTTAGGGGCCAGTCTCAGCTCCTGCAGGGGCCAAGACCTGGGCCCTACCCCATTCTCTGCCGAGAAGATCCCTAAGCCCCAGAGACGACAACTCGGGAGGATGGCTCCGGGCGTGGTCAGTAATGCCGGGCGTGGTCAGTTATGCCAAGGGTGGTGTCCGCCAGAGCAGCCGTGAATCACGTCCTGCCTGCTCCAGAGAGGAGGGGGAGGGGTCCCCAGACTCACGCCTGCAAACGTCGGTGCGGTGTGCCCCGCCGAGGAAGGCGGGGACGCGAGGCAAACAGAGCTCCTGACCTCCCCACACTAGTGGAAACAGCCCCAGCCACAGAGCAGGCATCCGCTCCTTGCTTGCTCTGCGGGTCCCCAGCTCTAAAATAAACTCTGGATACAGATGATCCCCTCGCTTCCTCACAAATACCCGGTGACTACAGGTGTCATTGTTTCTCCCACTTAAAAGGAGGAAACAGAAGCTTAAGGAAATTAAAAGCCTAGTGCAAGGTCAAACTTCAGATCTGAAAGGCTGAACCCCTCTGCTGGGTTGGCAGGAGTCAAGAGAGAAGACAAGCTTAAAAATATGGAAGGGAGGGTCCCCAAAGCCGGCCCAAGTGACAGGCGCTGCCTGGGCCAGGCCCTCAGCAGGATGCAGGGGTTGAGCCATCAAGAGGAGGCCTATGGTCCGGGCTTGTGACTTTGGCTGTGTGTCCTGGACCTCAGTTTCCCCAGCTTGGACAAAGGGCCAGGTGCACCCATCAGACCCTGGGTCCTTCCCATCGATGAGGCAGGAAGATTAGCCATCTGGGCTCTGGCAAGAGTCCAAGGCCAGCATCCTTGAGGCTGCCCACCTGCAAGGCCAGGTCACCATGGGGCCACCGTGACTCCACCCCTCAGGACGGGCAAGACCAAGGCATGAGCCAGGGCCTGCTGGGCCAGCCTGCTGACACGCAGGGGTGACCTGTTCACACTGGGGCCTGGCACCAGGGCAGCTGCTGTTGTGTGCTCACACTCGGCACACGCGCACACAGTGGGGCGGGGCTGTCGTCAAGAGCTCTGACCCTGGACCCACCCTGCCTCGGTTTATAGCCTACTTTAGCCGCTTCTAGTCTGTGTGGATCTTGGGAAAATTACAACACCTCTCCAAGCCTCAGTTTCCTCCTCTGTAATGTGGGGATGTTGAAAGCCTCTCTCAGGGGCTGGCTGTAAGAAGTAAATGAATAAAACAAATTATGTGTTCAAGAAAGAGCAGCTCTTACTTTCAGCGTGGCGACAAGGACATCTGTGGATCTCCATGGTAACCACCATGGTCATGTGGGTTCACATACATAGAGGATGTCAATGGAGGAACTCAATGGGGTGTCATACATCTGTGGGGCTCATTTTCATCTTTGCTTCATGCTTGGGGGGCTAAAATAAAAACGGATCCCCTTCCCTCACCACGGGCTTCCCTGGTGGTTCAGATGGTAAAGAATCTGTCTGCAATGCAGCCAACCGGGGTTCAATCCCTGGGTTAGGACGAACCCCTGGGAAAGGGAATGGCCACCCACTCCAGTATCCTTGGCTGCAGAATCCCATGGACAGAGGAACCTGGTGGGTTACAGTCCATGGGGTCGCAAAGAGTTGGACATGACTGAGCGACTAGCACATACACCCTCACCATAAAACTTATTCACCACCACCTCCACTCAACTACTGAGGACACGAAAGAAGTTGAGGCCCCGTTTTTATAACTCAAGGATGAACATCAGGGACTTCCCTGGTGGCCCAGGGGTTAAGAATCCGCCTGCCCGTGCAGGGGAATGTGGGTTCGATCCCCGGTCCGGGAAGACCCCACGTGCCTCGGGGCAACAAAGCCCGTGTGCCCCAACTACTGAGCCAGTGCTCTGGAGCCACTGCAATGACAAGCTTGAGCACTGCAGCCAGACAGTAGCCTCCACTCTGCACAATCAGAGAATACCTGCACGCACCAACAAAGACGCAGTGCAGCCAAAAAGAGGCTTTAAAAAAAAAAAGAAGAATGAACATCGAGGGGGCATGGAACTAACAATCTCCCAACTCCTCCAGAGACAGCAACACCCCTGACCTCAGGAGGCTCACAGTCATGGGTCAGGGGAGCCAGGCAGAACTCGGAGAGAAACCCAAGGTAGCTCTCCACACAAACTGTGATGAAAGTCAAGGGGACACACCAAAAAAGTATAACCGAGGAACAGGACGCAGCATAGCCTGTGCAAAGGCCCTGAGGCAGGAGACCCTTTCAGGGAACCCAAAGTGCAGGCACCCTGGGGCCAGAGAGAACACCGGTGCTCTAGGTGAGACATGGTCCAAGAAATGAGAAACAGTCTAAATGTCTAAACAATCTAAACTGGAGATTGGTTAACCAGACCACGGTATTTGGCAATTTTACATACTTGTCCCAAACAAAGTTTATCAATATGGGAGATGGGAGAAACTAGTTAATGGCATGATTTAAGGGGGGAAAGAAAGCTTCGAAGCTGTATACAGCCCTTAATCAACACGTGTGCCTGTTAAGTCACTCACTTCAGTTGAGTCCGACTCTCTGTGACCCCATGGACTATAGCCCGCCAGGCTCCTCTGTCCATGGGATTCTCCAGGCAAGAATAATCGAGTGGGTTGGCATTTCCTTCTCCGGGAGATCTTCTGGACCCAGGGATAGAACCCGCCTTTCCTGCAGCTCCTGCATTGCAGGCAGATTATTTGACCACTGGGCCACTGGGGAAGTCCCGTAATCAAAATAATCTACAGGAAAAACAAAAGCACCCTTAAAAATACAAAAATCCCCCTGCCAAAAGTTCACGGTGATTGTCTAACAGCGGGGGGCTTCTGGATGAAATTTCTTCTTCCTGATGTTTGGCGTGTGTGATATTCCATTAAATTTTTTTTTTTAATTTAACAAAGAGGGAGAAAAGCTCCCTGCTGTCTGCCCAGATCCCCCAACTCCAGAAAAGTTTCTGAAGCTGTGTTTTCAGGAGGATAGCCTTCTTTTTTGTTCAAATCTCAAACAAACAAAAGCCTGCTTGGCAGAAGTCCCCGGTGGGGTGGACACTTGCCCCGCACACCCTCCCAGCCCCCACTCGGCAACTAAGACAACAGCTAGTGTCTTCTGGGGGCGAGGCCCCTGGGGAGGGGGCCCGTGAGCTCCGGTTAAACCTCGGCAACTCCTCCCAAATAGTTTCTTACCCACCCAGGGACCCTCCCTTTCCTGTGGCTCGAGGTCATCCTTCCTCCCACATCTTCCCTCAGGCTAGTGCGTCCCCCAGAGCCCTGACCAGCCCTGAATTCCTGGGGCCTGGAAGCCCAGAACCTTCCATCTTGGAGACCATGCAGCCCAAGCTCCCGGGTTACACTGGCGAGGAGACCCCGAGTGGGGAAGAAAGTTGCCCAAGAACATCCAGGAGGCCGGGGCGTCACCCGGACATTCACTCCACAAATACACATCAATTAAGCACTGACTGTGTACCAGACACCGCGGGTGCAGCCTCAGAGCAAACCGAAGAGGTCTCAGTAAACGAAAGGCAAGGATGAGATTGGTTTGGAGCTGACCAGGGTTATGTGATAAGAGTCGGGGTTGCGGGGAGCAACTTGACCCTGGGGGGATGGGGAGGACTCTCCGAGGAGGTGACATCTGAGCTGAGACCCATGGGAAGAGGAGGAGCCTGCCCTGCAAACAGCCTGGGAAAGAGCCTTTCAAAGGGAAGAGGAGGCAGGCACCCCTTC
The DNA here is from genome assembly GCF_963930625.1 of Muntiacus reevesi. Classification (NCBI taxonomy): domain Eukaryota; kingdom Metazoa; phylum Chordata; class Mammalia; order Artiodactyla; family Cervidae; genus Muntiacus; species Muntiacus reevesi. The sequence continues at coordinate 8,483,404 of NC_089261.1, forward strand.
AAAGTGAAGGGGCAGGACGGGGTCGTCCGGAGGGGCAGGCGGCCAGCCCGTGTCAGGCAGAACCTCTGCAGGAAGGCAGGGGGATCCACCCCCCTATGCGGGCTTTACCAGGGCTCTGAGTCACCTGAAAGCTCACTCCAGGTGCCCAGAGGAGGATAAATTGCTGAGGACAAGGGTGGAGACCCCAACCGCCTCCCAAGTGGAAGAGGGGGCAGCGTGGGCCAGTTTGGTGATGGTGGAGTCAGAGAGAGGGGGCAGTGTGGCTTTAAACACAGAGGAGAGGGCTGGCTGAGGACTGAATGTGAGGGTGAGAAAAAGAACGTGAACTGCCCTCTGGATCGAAAAAGTGCAATTCAGAACGCCCACCATGAATGTAAATTGGTGCAACCCACTATGGAGAACAGTTAGCAGGCGTCTCAAAAAACTAGAGCTGCCATATGATCCAGCAATCCCGCCCCTAGGCACATATCCTGACAAAAGCCTAATTGGAAAAGCTATATGCACCCCAGCATTCACAGAAACTCTATTCACAATAGCCAAAACATAGAAGCAACCTAAATGCCCGTGGCAGATGAATGGATAAACAAGATGTGGTACATATATACACTGGAATACTACTCAGCCATGAAAAAGAATGAAATAATGCCACTTGTGGCAACATGGATGGACCTAGAGATTATCACAGTAAGCAAAGTAAGTCAGAAAGAGAAAGACAGATACCAGATACCATATGATAGCACATATATGTGCAAAGTAGGACACAAATAAACATATCTGTGAAACAGGAACAGACACACAGTCATAGAGAACAGACCTGTGGTTGCCCCAGCGGTGGGGAGGGGAGGATTGAGAGTTTGGGACTAGCAGAGGCAAACTAGTGTATAAAGGATGGATTAAAAAAAGCAAGTTCCTACATAGGGCACAGGGAACTATGTTCAATATCCTGTGATAAACATAATAGAAAAGAATATGAAATATTCTTGCATACATATTCATGTACATACATATACACATATATGTGAAACGGAGTCACTTTGATGTACAGCAGAAATAAGGAGCCCAACCTTGAAGGACTCCAGAGGATTAGCTGTCGGGGGAAGCACCTGCTGGGGCTGGAGGCTCAAGAGATTCATTCTCAGGACCAAGAGCAAGATGCTGAGGGAATGCCTCTAAAAAATATCCAGGTCCTGAGTCTTGGAAGCAGGATGCCTGTTCCTATACATGGAAAAAGGGTCTTTGCAGATAGATGTACCTCTCAGTTCAAGGTCTTAAGAGGGGAACATCAGCCTGGATGACCTGGCTGGGCCCTAAATGCAATCACCTGTGTCCTCATAAGAGGGAGGGAGTCCAGGGGTTAAGACTTCACCTTCCACTGCAGGGGACAAGGATTCCAACCCTGGTCAGGCAGCTAAGACCCCACATGCCACGGAGCAGCTAAACCCACATGCTGCAACGACACAGCCAAATAAATATTTTTTTAAAGGACCATGTAATAAATTTTTTTAAATTTTAAAAGAGAGAGGCAGAGGGAGATTTGGCTGAAGAAAAGGCCACGTGACAATCTCAGCAGAGAGGACCCGTCTCCAGCAAGGGGTCGAGCATCACCCAGGTTTGCAATGAGCAGGTGACGACGGTTGGACAGATGGAATAAAACACCCCAGACGGAAGCTATAGGGATCCCTTGGAGTGGCCCAAAGCCCCTCCACGGAGTCCTAAACCAGAGTCTGACATCCTTGGGGTGGGCGTCCCTCCAACAACACCAGGCTGGCCTTGACATTCTGTGGGCCTCTAAACTCTAAAGAGAGGATGTGATTCATTCTACAGGCCTTTCACCAGGAGAGGAAGGAAACCAGCCCTCAGATCCCAAACCAAATTTAACTCCTCTCTGCCACACACCACCCTCCCATGCATACACATAAAACACGTGTACACACGCACGCACGCACGCACGCAGCATCTCTCAGCCTTGCTGGGTCAGGAGTTCACCCCAGGAGCCACACTGGGGGCGGGAGTCAACAGCATCTAGCTCAGCCTTCTCTCCAAGGTGTACCTCACAGCTCCCTCAAAACACAGTTGGAGACAAATCCTCATCAGAGTGTGTGTGGGGGGGATTGGGGGGGTGCATTCCAGGGACTTCCCTGGTGGTCCCATGGTTAGGACTCCAGGGCTTCCACTGCAGGGGGCACAGTTTCCATCCCAGGTCAGAGAACTAAGATCCCAATGTGGCCAAAAAATAATAATTTAAAAAATAAAAGCAAGAAGAGGGGAGGGCATTCCAGCATAACCCTCCCGCTCACTCTCCCTCACCATCCCTCTCTCTCTCTCTCTCAGCTTCGAGAGAAAGAGAAGACTAAAGAGGCAGGAGCCCTACCGAGCAGGAAATAACGACCTTGGCCACACTGGGGATCTCGGATCCAGCAAATGAGCCTGTCTCTCAGGAGGATATTAGCGTCCTCTGCACCTGGGAGCCGGCACTTAATTTATGTTTTCAATCCCGGGGGGGCGGTGAATGAGTATGTTCACACTTTGGAATGTTTCATCTGAATAGATAAACGTTATTTTTTACTTCTCAAGAAGAAGGAGGTCTTTTTCCATGTGAAAAGACGCCCCAAATGTCACAGAAACACCAGCCCAAAGGTTCTGAAACAGTCTTAACTATCCGGCCGTTTCCTTTGGGCTTCGGCCCAAGATTTTATCGCAGACCTCCCAACGTACTGCCCTTGGCCTGCTTTTTCCTTCTCTGGAGCTCTGCTCTGAAGGGGAGGATCTGAGCAGCTCACAGATATAAGGGAATTAACTCCACACTAAGTTGCTGAGGCTACCTTATCTCCACTGCGTAGCTAGTTTCCCTGGGCTGGGCAAGTGACACAGCACAGGGAGAAATGAGGATAAAATCAGGGCATGATCCCTGCCCCAGAATCCCAGCTGTCTTCGAAAGTGGACCTTCAAGGTTCAAGGACTTTCACCTCCAAGGGCATTGAGCATTCGCAGGACAGAAGACATTGGTGATTGTCCTGAGTACTCTTCTTCCAGGCTGTGTGATCCTGGGGAAACTGCTTAACCTCTCTGGGCCTTCATTTCCTCAAAGTATAATAGCACGGCCCCCCTCCCTTCCAGGGCTCTGAGGATCAACGCACTTGTCAGAAGTAAATGTGCTTGGGGGTAAACCTTAAAGCACATACACTAGGGACGCCCCCGGGGGCCCCATGATTAGGATTTTTCCTTCCAGTGCAGGGGGAGCAGGTTCAATCCCTGGCGGGGGTACTAAGATCCCACATGCCTTGGACCAAAACCACAAAACATACGACAGAAGCAATGCTGTAACAAATCCCAAAAGGGCTTTAAAAATGGTCCACATCAAGAAACCTTGAAGAAAAAAAAATATGTGCACTGTTGGCCACTGCCTTGTCACTGCCCAGTCTATAGTTAGAACGACCTTTTTTTTCTTTCCTTACAGGGGACTATGTTCAATGGGCTTCCCAGGTGGCGCAGCAGTGAAGAATCTGCCTGCCAGTGCAGGAGACGAAAGAGATGAGGGTTCAATCCCTGTATTGGGGAGATTCTCCTAGAGTAAGAAATGGCAACCCACTCGAGTATTCTTGCCTGGAAAATTCCATGGACAGAGGAGCCTGGTGGGCTATAGTCCATGGGGTCATCAAGAGTCAGATACAACTAAGCACATATTCAACATCCTGTGATAAACCATAAATGGAAAAGAATATTAAAAAAAAAAAAGTATGTGTATATATGAGTCCCTTTGCCGTACAACAGAAATTAACACAATATTGTATATCAACTAGAATGACCTTTTCCCAAAAAGGGAATCTAACCATGTTACGTACCATGTAAACTCAGAGGCGCTTGGGATGAACTTCATCCCCTTCCGGCGGCTCTGTGCTGCAGCCCCCATCTCTCTGGCCTCGGCTCTCACTATTGCCCTTGCCTTAAATGGCAACCCACTTCAGTATTCCTGCCTGGAGAATCCCATGGACAGAGGAGCCTGGTGGGCTACAGTCCATGGGGTCGCAAAGAGTTGGACACGACTGAGAGACTTCACTTTCACTTTCACCCTGCCCCAGTAACACTGGCTCCAGCCACCCTCCCACCACAAAGCTTTCGCACATGCTGTTCCCTCTGCCTGGAAGGACCCCACGGCCCCCACTCCCCTCCACCTCCACCCCGACCACGCACACCTCTTTAGGTCTCAGCTTTAATGGCCCTTCCTCAGCATAGTGGGTTGAATAGGATTCCCCCCCCTCCCCCCGCAAATTCAAGTCCACCTGGAATCCCACGATGTGACCTTATTTGGTCTTGGCAGACATCACGATGCCGTGACAAAGTCATCCTGGATTAGGGTGGGCCCTGCTCCGATGACTGCTGTGCTCATCGGGAAAGAAAATGCAGATACACAGACAAGCCAAGAGACACTAAAGGGGGAACTCCCTGGCGGTCCAGGGGTTGAGACTCGGTGCTTTCACTGCTCAGGGCCGGGGGTTCCATCCCTGGTCCGCAAGCTAAGGTCCCACAAGCCATGCGGTGCTGCCAAAAATATAAAAATAAAAGAAAGACTAAGGATTGCTGGAGGCCACCAGAAGCTGGAAGAAGAAAGGAAGGGCCCCCCTCGGAGCCTTTGAGAGGGTGGGTCCTGCAGACACCTTGATTTTGGATTCCAGACAATGCGAGTACATTTCTGTGTTCTCAATAACACAGACGGTGCTAACCTCTTACACCAGCCTCAGGAAAGCCTGAGCCCGCCCCTCAGCTAAAGTCCCTCCCCTGACCATCTTCAAAGCCTGCTCCTCTTCCCCTCTCCGGTGATGTCCGGCCTCCACCCTGCCCATAAACTCCCAGGGGGGAGGGGTCCCGACTGCCAGGCTCCCCTGTGGCAACCAGCTCAGAGCCCTGGGCAGCAGGCATCCACAAGGGGTTTCCAAATGAATTAATTTGACAGTTGCATCAAGGGGAGCTCGGAAAAGTCAAGGGGCTCACCCCGGGCCACACTCCAGGGAGAGGCAGCCCGCTGGCCTCTGCACCTGCGCCCAGAAGAGCCCCGCGCGATGCTGCCGCCCGCCCCACCCCGACTCCGGCCCTGCAGGACAGGTCTCTTCTCCCTCTTGATTGCCAGCTGCCAGGCCCGTGCCCTCCGGGCTCTGCGCCCGACTAGGGGCCTGACCTCCTTGGCAGGGATCCGTCTCCACTCAAGGAACCTTTTATCTCAGTCACAGAGATAAACGCCTCTGTAATCCTCCGAGGGGACCCCCGTGGGGCCAAGGGTCACCCTGGGGTTGGGTCACTCCCGTGCCCACGGGGCAGTTCCCGTGGTGGTCACCCAGGACGGTGGGCCTCGCCCATGGGAATCACCAGTCACCCCGGCTCCTCCCTCAAGCCCTCAAAGCCTGACTCTGCAGCTCTCCGAGGGCCGGGCGGCAAACGGCGCTGACTCTCGGGGAAAAGTAGTTCCAGGCGGGAGACCGCGGCCACGGGGTGCTGGCCTGCCCTTAGCACTTACGTAACACTTGTTCGTCACCCTTTTTAACAAAAGAGCAAGACCGCGGGCTCAGGTCCCCTGGGGCGTTGCAGCCTTTGGGGTCTGCCTTCTGCAACGTGGTTTCCGGGTCTGCTCTGTCTGCGTCCACTGCTTCTACCGCCGCACCACGGCCTCCACCAACCGCGCATCGGGCACTGTGTTTAGCGCTCGCAGTTGGTTGCGTCGGAGAATAAGGAAGCCCCAGTATACGGAAGGCCGACTATCCTAGATGGGGCTTACGCATCTGCAGATTTGGGTATGGGTCCAGAACCAGCTCCCCAAAGATACCAAGGGATGATTGTACCTGCTGACATGGTCTGGTTTCCTTCCTATCCTCTCGATATATGTACACTTACATACACATATTATATATTATTATATACACATATACTTTATATTATTGGCCGCTGAGGCTTGTGGAATCCTATTTCCCCAACCAGGGATGGTACCTGCGTCCCCTGTAGCGGAGCATGGAGCCTTAACCACTGGACCGCCAGGGAAGTCCCAGTTTCCTTTGTACCTTAAAAGTAAACTTCTCTTTATGGCCAGAGGTATTGGCTTTTCCAATTAACAATAAGGACACATAGATTTGTTTGAGCACAAGGAGGTGGGGTGACTTTAAAGCGCAGTGACTAATAACATAGAAGGTATACATGCATACCTCGCTTTACTGCCCTTCAAAGATACTGTGTCTTTCACAAATGGAAGTTCTCTGACTACCCTGTGTGGAGCAAGTCTACCGGTGCCATTTTCCAACAGCTTTTGCTGACTTCCGATCTCAGTGTCACATACCGGTAACTCTTGCAATACTTCAAACCCTCCACCAGCAGAAAGGTGATGATTCGCTGAAGGTTCAGATGATGAGCGGTGTTTCTGAGCATTAAAGTATTTTTTAAATTAAAGTGTGTACACTTTCTCTCTTTTTTTTTTTTTAGCCATCATGCTATTGCACCCTCAACAGACTACAGTATAGTAGTTATGTTTATAACTTGTATGTGCATTGGGAATCCAAAAATTCACATGACCTGCTTTATTATCATACTGGCTTTATTGCGGTCATCTAGAACCGAACTTGCAATGTCTTTGAGGTCTGCCTGGATAGATGCGGGAAAAATTATGAAGATGGTTGTGTGGATGACAGAGTTTGGGGAACTCTGCCCTCATCCATTCATCTCTGTTCACTCACTCTTCACTTTGGCAAAGATGCAGACACACATATGACACCTCCAGCAGCTTTGTAATAAATTCCTCAGCTCTATCCAGAATAGAGTGATATGTTACACAACTGTGTCTCCTGGGCCAGGTGCCCATAAGGATCACTTAGGGGAGATTTCTTTTTTTAATATGGATGTTCAGGCCCGACACTAGGTCCCAGACCACCCAAATGGTGGCCCCAGCACCTGTATTTTCTTAAAATTGCCCGGGATGGGGGTGGGGGATTCTTTTTTGATCTCAGTCCCCTCCCCCCACCCAGGGATCCAACCCACGCCCGCTGCACTGGAGGCGTGGTTTTAACCACTGGACTGCCAGTCCCTGGGGCTGGGGGTTTCTTACGTTTTGAACAGCCAAGTCCCAGGTATTCAGCTGGTCCTTCTCACCTCCAGCACTTCCCACCCAGTGACCCAGGAACTGGGACTATGGTGTCCAGAGAGCACCCTGGAAGAATTAGATCCAGGCCTTAGACATTCCTCCCCAAAACGGCACATGTGCCCTGGGTCAGTGAGAAGCAAGTTCTTTAGTGTTTCCTCAGCATCTAACCCTGGCTTCCCCGGTGGCTCAGTGGCAAAGAATCTGCCTGCCAGTGGATGAGATGCGGGTTCAATACCCAGGTCAGGAAGATTCCCTGGAGGAAATGGCAACCCCTCCAGTATTCTTGCCTGGGAAATTCCATGTACAGAAGAGCCTGGTGGGCTACAGTCCATGGGGTCAAAGAGACTGAGACACGACTTGGTGACTAAGCAGCAGCAGCAGCAGCTAACCCAGGCCGGCACCCTGAGGGAGCACCGGGCTCGTCCTGAGAGAGCTCACAGTTACAATAAGTGGTTTTAAAAACAAACCCGGAAAACAACAGGTGTTGGTGGGATGTGGCTGCGCATAGATGGTGGGAATGTAATACGGTGCAGTGGCTGTGAAAAAGTGTGGTGGCTCCCCAAATGATTAAAAATACAATTATCATACCATCTGGCAATTCTAGCTTCCGGGGATCTACCTAAAAGAACTGAAAGCAGGATTTCAAAGAGATATTCGTACACCCATGTTCACAGCAGCCTTATTCACAATAGCTAAAATGTGGAAGTAACCCAAGTGTACAGTGACAGATGACTGGATAAACAAAGGATGGTGTTTATGTACAATGGAATATTACACAGCCTTGAAAAAGGAAGGAAATTCTGACACGTGCTATAACATAAACCTTGAGAATGCTGTGCTCAGTGAAATAAGCCATACAAGGACAAATACTGCCCAAGTTCATATAAAGTCCCCAGAGTAGTGAAATTCATAGAGACAGAAAGTAGAATAATAATTTTCAGGGGTTGCAGGGAGCTAGGAATGACGAGCTAAGGTTTAATGGGTGCAGAGTTTCAGTTTTGCAAGATGGAAAGAATTCTGGAGATAGATGGTAGAGACGGTAGTGCATTTAACGACACCAAACTGTATGCTTAAAAATGGCTAAGATGCTAAATTTACACTTTGTGCATGTCATCACAATTTTACAATAATTTTTATTTTTTAATCTGGTGCCACATATGGGGGCCTGGGTTCAAATCCCAATTCTACCCTGCTGGCCTTCGGCAAGTTACTTTGTCTCTGTGTTGCTTCATCTGTAAAATGGGCACAGAAATAAGAATCCCTGCCTCAGGGGGTGTCACTGGGAGCATGAAATGAGCTAATTGTTACTAAGTGCTGAGCAGAGCTTGTGTTCAATGTGTTAACAGCCTGGATGATGGTGGTGGCTATTATTACCATCCCCCATCCACACCCTGCTGGACAGAGGGAGTTCTGAGCACCCACGTGAAAAATGTGTACGTCCAGGGGGGTATATTTTTGGCTTTGTGGTTTGGTTAATGCCAGGTGCCATTTATGAGCGAGGAATAAAGACATACCGCGGGTGAGAAAGTGGAGAAATTAAACTCACTGAGGACAGAGGCCAATCTGGCAATAAATAACATGTCCCTGCCTGGAGCCTGGGGTCAACAGCCCTCTGCCCTCGGCTTGCTGGGTGACACAGGCCAAGGCCCTGCCTTCTCTGGGCTTCAGCAACCCCAGCTCCCCCAGCCCACCCTGCTGTGAATCCAAAGGCGAGAAACCAGCCCATGGACCAACCTGAGTCCCACCGGAACCCCAATCGAGGAGGGGAAGCCAGATGCCCCCAAGTGACCACAGGGTCAGAGGGGCTCGGCCACTCTCGGCCTTTCTGCTTCTGACTCATCGCAGCAGGAAGTTGGGGCGGGCTGGGGGGGTGGAACCCGCCTACCATCCACACATCGGCCTCACCAAGGCCAACGACCCCATTTGTCAAGGGCCCGGTCGGGCAGAACACAGAGTCCCTGGCCTTGGACAAACATTTTACCCAGAATATCTGGAAAGGAAGTGCCCTGAGGAGTCACCTCATCCATCACCCTGCCTCCATCACCCTTTTCAAAGAAAAGTCTCCCCCTTTTCAAAGAAACACATCCAAGCTCATCCAATAAACACACTGGGATGCGTCTGATGGTGATACTGTGGAAATACTATTATTATCATTATATTAATGATAATCGTAACAACAGCTGCCAAAGACATGCCCAGCTAATAAGAACTTCACAGGCAGCATCTCAGTCAATCCTCCTAACAGCACATGCAAATTGGATCTCCTCTAATCCCCACCATGCAGACAGGGAAACTGAGGCTGAGGACTGAACTTGCCCGGAGTAACAAGCAAGTGCTGAAGCCAAAGACTTGAGCCCAGGCTTTCTGGACACGAAAGCCTGCCTGCTCTGCTCCATCTGCCCCTCTGTGATTCCAAGACCATTTTTCTGAGCCCCTACTACAGGCCCCAGCCTTACCAGTCCTCTGGAGTTGGCCTCACTATCACACCCACTGTGCCGATGAGGAAACGGAAGCAGAGGCAGGTGATGTGACTTGTCTGGGGGCAAGATTGGAACTGGGGTTTGTCTCTTTGTGGGACTGGGGTCGTCCTCACTGGGCTGTGACTCTGGGGGTCCAGTTACCCCGCCTATGTCTCCCCCTTCCCCTCCCCATTGGCAGGATCCCCGGGAAGCTCTGTCCTCCGAGGGCAGGGAAGACTGAGGCAGCGTTTCTCCTGCAAAGCCCGGCGCACTCAGGCCCAGCCAGAGCCAGGTGGCCTGTGGGCTGAGCCGGGGTTGGGCCCCCGGCGTGCGTGGAGATGGGTGGGGAAAGGGCCCAAACCAGTTCCTCCACCTGCTGGGGTGCTGGGTGCTGGAGCATCCTCAAGCTGTGGCCAGCCCGGTGGGCTCCGTACGTCACCTGGCGGCGGCCAGCGGGTCCTGAAGCTCCACCCAGACAGCTCGGGAGCCGTGGTACCCTGAGCCAGCTCACATCTGCTGTGGGCTTGGGGGTCGGGGAAGGAGCAAGGACGGACGCCTCCAACCACAGAAAGGTTCAGGGCTGGGGGAGGGTACCAGGCAGAAAGAAGTAGGGATTCAGTGGCAGGAATCCTGCCATTTCCTCCCTGCTCCCGGCTGGCTGTGTGACCTTGGGCAAAACAGCATCCTCTCGAGGCCTTTTGTTCCCTTCGCTGAAAAGAAAAGCTTCCAAAGGGAAGGCACAAAACCCCAGACAGCCTAGTTAGGGCCCAGATCCAATGCCTGCCTCTGGGGATGCTGCCATCCCCCTCCACAGACAGGGAGCTGCTGAATATGGACCAATCCTCCCGGGAGGGATGCACCCAGCTCAGCGTTCCAGGCTGCGGCGGGGGCCGAGAGCCCTGAGTCACTGACTCAGGCTGAGAACAGGAAGGACCAGGTAGGTGGTCGGGGGCCCTGGAGACCAGAGATGGGTAAGCTAGTTCAAGCTCCAGCCAGCGGCCTCCGGCAGGGCATGCCAATAACCACGAGGGTAGTCACACAGCCAGCCCCTTCCGAACGGAGGGGAGCAAGGCTGGTGCGGACGGAAACCCATCCCCACCGCTGAAATAACAAGCCAAAGCTCCCATCCACCGCCCGTGAGTCAGCAGTATCACTAAGAGCCAAGGGAGGCCAGAAGACCTGAGCGGGGACTTTGGCTCCCAGTTCCGCCTGTCCCGGCTGTGTCTGCAGTCACCTCCCTCTTAGGGCTCAGTTTCCTCATCTGCAAAAAACGGACCAAATTATTGCTGACTTGGTGGGGTCATCTTCAGGTTGTGCCATATGAAATTATAACACTGCACCACTAGTTGGCCAACAAAAAAAGGCACTTTCGTATGTTTCAATCCAGTATGTGGATGAGAGCAGGATTCAGCACAGGAGCAATTAACGCTGAAATTTAAATCTCTCCTCAGCTGCAGCAGAAGAATGTGTTTTTCTCATTCATAGGACAAAATGGAAATTATGTCATCACACCCGATCTCCCCCAATATAACAACAACAAGACAAAACAGCACACTTGGGGCGGGGGGTGGGGACGGCGTGTTAAGCGTTTATGAGGTAAAGTCCCAACTGCATCAGAGCACAGAGTGTGTACGTACCACGGTGATAACGCAGTGGAGGGAAGGCTGACATCAAGATATTTTGAATTAAAAAAAAAGCACTGTAAAGGGCCAGTTGTGGCAGGCAGTTCTTTGAAATTTGTAAAGCTTTTACCATATCCTAAATTTGCAGTCTTGGCAGACTTGTGCACATATATTACAGTTTCAGAGCAGTTTTGCAAATCACAAACAAACAAGAGACAAAAAAAAACAAAATCATACAAAGAAAAAGAGAGGAAGCTTTTTAATTAAGAGATTGCATTTATAAATGTTCTGCATCAGAATGTAATAAATCTTCGGGTATAATTAAAAAAATTCTTTAAGGAATGTATTTTTCTGTGCTTTAGATCAGATGTAACTAATATGATGAACAATTTTTAAAAATATTTTTAAGTTAAAAAAAAAATAAGTCAAAATGTGGTCTGGCCATACAACAGAATATTACTTGGCCATACAAAGGGATGGAGTCCTGATTACATGGCAACATGAGTGAGCCCTGAAAATACTGAGTGAAAGGCCGCAGCACAAAAACCATATATGACATGATTCCATTTGTATGAAATGTCCAAAATAGGCAAATCCATAGAAACATAAAGTAGATTCATGGTTACCAGGGGCTGGGGTAATTGGAAGGAAATGGAGAATGACTGATAATGGGTACAAAATTCCTTTTTAGTGATCATAAAAGCGTACTAAAATTGATTGTGGTGAAGGTTGCAGAACTCTGTGAATATACTAAAAACCACTGGACCGTATACTTTCTTAATTCATTTCATTTAATTTTTTATTAAAGTATAATTGACATACATTATTAGTTTTAAGCATATATATTGCAAAATGATCACCACAATAAATCTAATTAACATCTGTCACCATACATAAAGTTTTCTTTTTCTTATGATGAAAACTTTTAAGATCTACTCTCAGCAATTTTCAAATATGCAATACAGTAGTATCATTAACTGTGGTCACCATGGTGTACATTGTATCCCCAAGACTTATTTTTTAAATGGAAATTTGTACCTTTTGAACAGCCATTTCAACCCCCAGCCTCCACCCCATGTTGGCAACCACCAACCTGCTCTTTGCGTCTATGAACTGGAGATGTTGCTTTTGTTTTGGCATTTTTTATTGCTGCTGTTTTAGATTACACATATAAATGAGATCATTCAGTATTTGTCTTTCTCTGACTTATTTCAGCCAGCATAATGCCCTTGATCCATCCACGTTGTCACAAATGGCAAGATTTCACTCTTTTTTGTGACTAAGTAACATTCCATTGTAGGCTTCCCAGGTGGCACTGGTGGTAAAGAACCCAGCTGCCAATGCAGGAGATAAAAAAGACACAGGCTTGATCCCAGGGCCAGGAAGGGAAGATACCCTGAAGGAGGGCATGACAACCCACTCCAGTATCCTAGACTGGAGAATCACATGGACAGAGGAGCCTAGCGGGCTGCAGTCCACGGGGTCACAAAGAGTCAGAAATGACGGAAGCGACTCAGCATGCATGCATGCACAATATTCCACTGTATGTATGTGTGTGTAATACATATATATATGCCACTTCTTTATCCATTCATTCATCAATAGACACTTAGACTGCTTCCATGACTGCAATTAGGAATAATGCTGTGATGAATATGATGGGCAGGTATCTTTTCAAGATAGTGTTTTCATTTTTTTTGGATAAATACCCAGAACCGGAGTTGCTGGATCCATTTTTAATTGCAATTTGAAGTGTACACTTTAAATGGATGAATCATATGGTATGTGAACTGTATCTCAATAAAGCTCTTATTTTAAAAAAGTGAGTCAAGTTTAAGAAAAACATTAACTGAGAAATGGTCCCAGGTAGTATATAAATATGAAAAATTTTCAAGGTAACATAAGAATGACTGGAGTTTGGGAAACACCGAACTGATGCATTAAATTGTCAAAACAGAGGCTCTATGTGGGTTCAAATTCCACCTCCTGAGTGACCATCAGCGAGGGACTTGACCTCTCCAGACCTCAGTTTCCTCATCTGGAAAATGGGGACAAGAATTCCTGCCTCTCTGAGTCACCATGAGAATACAATGGGTTAGCACAGTGTCTGGCACATCCTAGCAGGTTGATGGAAAATCAATGAGGGATCAGATCTTTTGGGTGGTTCTTGACCACAGGATCATGAGCACTAGGTCCCAAATTTAGATCTTTCCTGAATACCATTTTCTGAGTAGGTGAAGTGAGATAAAACATGTAAAGCATTTAGCAAGTCCTCAATAAACATTGTTATTTTCACTGTTGTTAAATCATTGTGCTATCTGCCTGGGTGGTAATATTTTGGATGGTTTTTATTTTTTGCTTGTACTCTACAATGATTCTGTCTTGCTTTGGTACTGAGAGAACCACCCAAAGAATTATATTTAGTACTCAGCATCTTTCTGTAGTATGATCTTGGATTTCAGATAGAAGGGAAACCCAGCTGGGGTCCTGGCCTGTTCCAGCCACCTACCCTACCCCCTCCACTCTAGACACACTCTGGAGCTGCAGAGTCCCCAGGGCCGTTCTGCCTTTGCAATCACTGTGACAGGAAACCCCCATCCCCAAGCCAAACCAGCTGTGAACAAAGATTCCAGCCAGAGCCCAAGCCAGCAGCCAAGGGGACCAGTTATCCTCCTGACGCCTCGGCTCCATGATCCACTCCCTAAAAATACAGCCACAACAACAGCCAGATTGATCACCTCCAAATTTGGGAGAGAGAGTTGGGATGTACCGCTTTATGACTACAACATTCAATCTGGAGGATCCCAGCGGAACACCCAAGATGTGGAAGCCACCCTTAAGAGCAGCTGAAGTGGATAAACAGAGCCTGCAGGATCGCCAAAGGGGGACCAGGCATAGCACTGAAGTGGACAAGGGATAAGGAAAACCTGGTTCTCAAGATCCGCCCCAGGAGAACACTCAGCGGGGCAGACGCTCTGGATTACAGACCGTGGCGAGGGAGCGGCCTGTTGTCCAACAGCTGCGTGCAGCGCCAGCAAGACTAATCTTGATAACCGCTGAGGCTGCCTGTTATCTATTGATCACTGACTGTGTGCTGGCTGTTTCATCACAGGCTCAGAGGTGTGAAGCCATGTTAAACAAACTGCCGAGCGGCGTGGAATCAGACAGCAAGACAACAGCATCAATAATAGCAATGGCAGGGACTTCCCTGGTAGCCCGGTGGTTAGAATCTGCCTGCCACTGCCGGCGACATGGGTTCTGTCCCTGGCCCAGGAATTAGGATCCCAAGTGCCATGGGGCAACTCAGGCCGTGCGCCACAAACTACTGAGCCCAAGCACTCTAGACCCCACGCTCCAGAACGAGAGAAGCCACTGCAGCTAGAAGCCCGCACACAACCAGAGAGTAACCCTCGCGCGCCCCAACTAGAGAAAGCCCGTGCACAGCAATGAAGACCCAGAGCAGCCAAACACAAAATTCAAACAATTTGAAAAATAATAATGATCATGGCAATGACAATTCATGACTAGGAAGTAATGCATGTACACATATACATACATATATGTGTATGTATATATATACATACCACATCTTCTTTATCCATTCATTCATCAATAGACACTTAGATTGCTTCCACATCTTGGCAATTATACTTAGCGTCATGTCTGGCTCAGGGCTGTTTTAACTGTACTAGATGATGATGAAAAGGAGGAGGAGGAGGCACTGACTCTGTGCCCAGCTGTGCTCGGACCTTCCCTCATCACAGTACAACCACCGAACAAGGTGAGACCTACCGTCTGCCCCATTTTACAGAGAAGGAGGGGCTTCCCAGGTGGCTCAGTGGTAAAGAATCCGCCAGGCAAATAGGAGACCCAGGAGATGCGGGTTCGATTCCTGGGTCGGGAAGATGCCCTGGAGGAGGAAATGGCAACCCACTCCAGGATTCTTGCCTGGGGAATCCCCCGGACAGAGGCGCCTGGCGGGCCACGGGCCACGGGATCGCAAGAGTCGGACACGACTGAGCACGCGCAGAGGAGACTGCAGGCAGGTGAGGCTGTTTAACTCCCCCATGAGCTGCCCCCATGGACATCACCAACCCCAAACTCTCCTCTGAAAGCCAGGCTCTACCTGTCCCGCCTGACGGCTGTCCAAGCCCCTTCCTCTCCCTCAGGGTCCCCACTGGCGTTTCAGGCCTGCTTACAGGGGGCCGGCCGACTCTGTCCCTCGTCCCAGGTGTGGGTGAGCCTGTCCTTTGAAGTCCCTGCTGCCGCCAAGGGAAGAGGAAGAAGGGTACTCGCTGAGCTCATTTACAGGGGCCGCCTCCAGTCTGCTGGGAACGGCCAGCGGCTTTAACCTGGACAAACGCCCAGGCCTCAGTGGGGACAGGAAGCATCGCTGAGCGATAAAGATCGGGACCGGCTTGTGAGCGTGCCCGGGAGCTTTGTGTCGGCCAAACCAGCCGGCCCAACCCCCTCCTCTCCAGCCCCCGCCACGGGCCCTGCCTGGAGGAGGTGGTCAGCATGTCCCCCCCAACCTAAGGTCCAAACCCACCAGTTGCAGATGACAGCATTGTGAGAAAGGGCCTCAGCCCTCAAAACGAGAATAAACACTCATTCATATAAAACAGCAGTTAGCTCGTAAACACAAAGCATTTGCTGTATCCCAGGCATCTCTCTAAGCACTTCACAGACAGCGGCTCGTTTGATCCTCACAGCCACCTT
Organism: Muntiacus reevesi; assembly: GCF_963930625.1. NCBI lineage: Eukaryota > Metazoa > Chordata > Mammalia > Artiodactyla > Cervidae > Muntiacus > Muntiacus reevesi. The sequence goes on from NC_089261.1 coordinate 8,499,321, forward strand.
ATTTGACAGAGGCGAAACTGGGGCTCAGAGAGGGAAAGTGACCTGCCCAAGGTCACACAGCGAGGAGGTTCCAGAGGGACAATGAAGGCCACATTCTGGAGTTACCACGGGGGACTGACGTCTGTCCATCACACGTTTGAATGCAAGAGTCTAAAACTCACACTGAAAAAGATGAGCCCTGGCTCTCTCTCAACTGTGGGGCTATATGAGTTTTTACCTCCTCCTTTTTATCTGTATTTCTAAATATTTGACAATCAGCACGTATTGTTGCTCAGTACTACTAAGCTCAGCTGAGCACTACTACAATGAGGACCACTAAATATACTGTAGTAAAGATAAAAAGAGAAGAAAAATGATGAATTTGGAAAATGAACTGACAGTTGCCCAGCGGAGCACTGAACAGTGATCTTGCCACCCCTTAAGGCGGCACAGCTGGTAAAGAAACTGCCTGCCAATGCAGGAGGTGCAAGAGAGTCAGGCTTGATCCCTGTGTCAGGAAGATTCCCCGGAGGAGGAAACGGCAACCCACTCCAGTATTTCTGCCTGGAAAATTCCACGGACGGAGGAGCCTGGTGGGCTACAGTCCATGGGGTCGCAAAGAGTCGGACACGACTGAACAGGCACGCGCTCACGTTAAGGCAGAAGGGTCAGCCAAGGGTAAACAGGAAAGGTAGAGAACCCCAGAGAGATGCATGCGCACAGTAGGGCCTTTACCTAATATCACCAGCCGCTCCACTGACCGGCGCCAACAACGACTGGCCATTCACCCCGAAGTTCACCCACGGGATCTCGCTGGGAGCCCCTGACCAGGCTCAAGAGCAGGCATTGGCACCCCACTCCATGGGTGTAGACACCACGGCAGAGAGGGGACGCCATGGGACAAAACAGAGGCAGCAGGCGACCCCGGGGCTGCGTGGCTCCCAACCAAGCAGTGTCATCGCGGTGGGCTGATGCCTCGGCACGGGAACTGGGCGACACCCTGAAAGCCCCCAAGGTTGCCCAGCTGAGCCGACTAAAGCCAGGGCAGATGGCTCACACTGGCTCTGCCGGGTCAGCCAGCATTCTGGGCATTCCAACGATTCCTCCAGAGCTTTTTGCTGCCCCCCACTTCCTCCACCCCATCTCCCCTTTTAATGAAGGAAGGCAGAGGGGCTGTGATGACGGCATCTGTAGAGAGGCGACGCTTGGACGTCTTATCACCTCCTCCCTGCAGTGAAATCTGACGATGACCAGGCCCGCCGCACCTCTCCAGGAAGGACGTGGTCTGCTGGTTGCCAAAGTTCCCGTCTCATCCAAGTCTGAGTGTGTCGAGCGAAACGGTTTTGCTTCAAGGCTGCCAGAAGGCGGGGGCCGGGAGAACACAGGCCCCACCCAGGTGCCCTCATGGGCCCCACGCCTCCCATCGCAGCCCTGGGCACAAGGGCCCCCCAACCCCCAGCAATCTCTCTCCTCCCAGGCTGCGCTAACACCCAGGAACCAGCCCGGGCCCTGGTACACAGTAGGTGCTTAATAACAAAGATGAAAATGACCAGCTGTCTCAAGGGAGGACAGGGATAGGCTGGCCTGGAAGTTCTGAAGGAGAGACGCTGCTTCCAACACCGTTTTGGGGGGAGGTGGGAAGACCCACTGCGTTAAGGGGTGGTGGCTTTCCAGGAGGCAGACCTGAGTTCAGATTCAGCCTCCGCCACCTCTTGCCTCAAGCTGCATGACCTTGAGGAAGGCTTTAGGTCTCTGGGGCTCAGTTTTCTCATCTATACAAGGGGTTTAGTAACACCACCTCCAAGTCATCCTGAGGACTGACAGGAAGACAGACATGTAACATCTCCCTAGCAAAGGAGTTAGCACACGGTAAGTCTCCAACCAATGGTGGTTTTTCCTGGGTCCTACCAGTCCCATCATTTCAAGGCAAATAGAAGGGGAAAATGGGGAAACAGTGTCAGATTTCAAGGAGATCAAACCAGCCAATCCTAAAGGAAGTCAACCCTGAGTACTCTTTGGAAGGACTGATGCTAAAGCTGAAGCTCCAATACCCTGGCCTCCTGATGCCAAGAACTGACTCACTGGAAAAAGACCCTGATGCTGGGGAAGATTGAAGGCAGGAGGAGAAGGGGGCGACAGAGGATGAGATGGTTGGATGGTATCACCGACTGAATGGACACAAGTCTGAGCGAACTCAGGGAGATAGAGAAGGTCAGGGAAGCCTGGCATGCTGCAGTTAAAGGTCTGGTTTTGATTCTTCCCACAAGGAGCAGCAGGAATAAGAGGCTCTGGGAGTTATTCATCCAGGTCTTCCCTCCCCCTGTGAAAAAGGCCCAGAGATGGGAAGGGGCTCACCCAAGGACACACAGGAGGGAAGCGGGTGCTAGCACTCTGGGGGCCTGACTAGGGCCTAAACTCACTCTAATATATTCTGTGTTCTCTCCCAGGGCCCCGGACCCATTCTTGTGTCAGACGTGGCCCCTGGATTGCAGGTAATCCGTTCTAGAAACAAGACAGCTTTCTAGGGCTGGAGCCCACACGAAAGGGAGGGGACAAACGCGGGCCGCATCCCAGGTCAAAGGGCCCTGGGAGCTCCTTGACCCAGTCCAGGGCGCTGGGCAGGGCTCGGCAGGCACTGCGCCCAGCGGGGCCAGGCTCCATGTCCAGACAGGGGTCAGCGGAGTTCTGGGGGGGCTCGGTGTACCCAACGCACCCAGCGGCCTCTCCACCCCCGGGGGCCCCGCACACCCCACGTTTCCTTCCCCCAGCGGTGCCTCACCACGCCGTGGGTAAACAGGACGGCCCCCAGAAAGGGCTCTGGTCACTAAGGAAGCAAAATAAAAAGGAAAGAAACATCAACACAGAGCCGGCTGGGAGCTGCAGCCCTGACCTGGAGGCTTCGAAAGGACGGCTGTGTCTCTGCCAAGGAGATACACACGCGAAAGGGCTGTCACTAGCCGGGAGCTCTGGGTGAGGAGGTTCACCTCGCCAGGACTCAGTTTCCTTCCTCATCTATAAAATAGGAACAACACCAGCACCAAGAACGGAAGGGATAAAATAACGCACAAGGGTCTAGAGTATAAGAAGCCGTTCATCAATGCTAATTATTATTTTAAATTACTGCTGCTGCTAAGTCACTTCAGTCGTGTCCGACTCTGTGCAACCGCATAGACGGCAGCCCACCAGACTCCCCCGTCCCTGGGATTCTCCAAGCAAGAACACTAGGTCATCTCTGCTACTACAAACAGGGAAGATGTATATAGTGATTCAAAAAGTCATTCCTTGGCATAACTTACACAGAGTTTTTAAAAACTCTAAACTGATCCTTTTATGGGGCGGGGCATCCATTTTTTAAAAGCACCTACTAAGTGCACAGTTCCCTCACCTCACCCCACAACCACCCCACAGGGAAAATCTTAGCATCTTCTTTCTGCCAATGAGGACTGAGGCTCAGAGCGGCAAAGTCACTTGCCCAAAGTCACACAGAAATGGCATAGCAGAGATGGGACGGAACACTAGGATCGTCCAGCTCAGCCCCACCTGATCTCCAGGGCGGCCACAGGGAGGGATCCAGGGCGCAGGGGCTGAGACAGGCTGCAAGGATCAGCACCGCCTCTTCCCAGCAGGGAGGGGCATGGGACTCCCTCTCTGAGCCTCAGTGTTCCCACCTGTAATGTGGGGACATGAGAATCAAATAAAACAGTCATGGGCACAGTGCCTGGGACAGAATGAACAGTCTCTACCTATTATTCTTCTGTTACTCTAAGTGACATTTAATGTTCTCAAAAGCCAGGTCTCCGCAGATGGAGGAACAGCAGTCTCAGTCATCTCCCCCAAACCCCTAGAGGCCCAGGGGCCAGGGCAGACACCACCAGGTACACATGGGCAAGGACTGTCCTCTCTCACCTTCAGGGACACCGTGGCCCATCTGCAACTCACGGCACAGATGCGGAAATGCTCAGAGAGGGGAAGCAACCTATGCAGGGTCACACAGCAATCTCGCCCCAGACTTTCCCTCTGGAAATCCAGCTCCAACATCGAGCAGATCCCATTTTCCCCACGGCCGGCACATGATTTGCCAAGTGACAAGTACGGGATAAACATGCACTGAACGAACACGTGACTTCTAACCCTGCATCTAGCTCTGGTGGCCTCTGGCTGATACCCATAACCGTGGGCTCCCTGAAACCTGCTGATAGCCTTCCCAATGGGGCAGTGTGAATATACCTTAAATACAGAGCATCTGAGACCCCCCACGGCCAGAGTGGGCTGGCCAAGGCTCACCCTGGGGACGGAGAGGCCTGTAAACAGTGATCTATTAACAGACAACCCTCCAGCTAGAGCAGAAGGGGAAAAACACTGAAGCAGGGGTCTTGAGTCACTCCTTTCCCCAAGGCCCTGGGGCTCCAAGAACCAAAAGTAACCTCAACCAGACCTTCATAAATAATAATGATGCTAATAATGATGACATTAGCTAACACACATACATTCATTACAGGGCCCTATGTATTTTGTATATACTTTTTAAACTGATGTACAGTTGATTTATAATGTGCTAGTTTCAGTGGACAGCATAGTGATTTAGTTATATATACATATAGTTTATATATATAGCTTTAGTTATATATATATATATATATATATTTTAGTTATATATATATATTCTTTTTCAGATTGTTACTACAAAATATTGAGTATCGTTCCCTGTGCTGTACAGTAGGTCCTTATTGGTCATCTGTTTTACATATAGTCATGTGTATCTGTGAATCTCAAACTCCTAACTGATCCCTTCCCCATCTCTTTTCCCACTGGTAACCATAAGCTTGCTTTCTATGTTTGTGGGTGTATTTCTGTTTTATACACAAGTTCATTTAATCTTTTTTCTAGATAGGGCATTATGTATTAACTCATTTAATGCTCATCCATCTCAGGAGCAGGCACCACTGCTACTCCCATTTCACAGATGAAGAAACTGAGGCACCAGGAGGTTAACTACTTTGCCCAAAGCCACACAGCGGGAAAGTAGTGCAGCTGGGGTCTGAACGCAAGCAGTCTGGATCTTGATTCTCTGCAATATTCCCAAGAGATGTTGGGAATGTCTAATTCTGTAACCAACTTTAAGTTCTGCAGAATTCCTCACTCTAACCCAGTCGGGAGTCCCCACCCCAGCTCCACACTCACAGGATCATTGATTTGTCATCCACTTGGTGCCAAGTTTTCACAGTCCTCATTGCTAACGGTCACAAGCACCTCCTGTCCATTTTACAAACAGGAAAGACCGACATCCTAAATACCTTTTATTCCAACTGTTCCCCATCCTGGAGTCTGTACTCTTATCGAGTGCAACAGGTATGCAAAGACACATGACCAGGGATGCTTACTGTGACACTGGGTGTCACAGCAAGATAACAGGCCACTTGGAATGTCCAGCACCAGGGCATCTGCTCAGTAACTAACAGCACCTTCCTGCCTTGGCGTATTGTTCAGTTTTTCAAGAGTACAGTAAGTCAACTCAGTCTAATATGGGTTCAGATCTATGTTTAACTTCTGTGTGAAATTCTTTGACTTATGGTTGCTGCTGTTCATCTGTTTATTCCACAACTATTCACTAAGGAAATAGCAGTGAAGACAAACAGGGGTTTCCACCTTCTTGGAGGGCTGTCTAGAGGAAAAGGAAGCAGTACCAACTCTACTACAACCACCACAAGGAACGAGAATAATGATAACAATCAACACACCCTGAGCACTGACCAAATGCCTTCTCAGCTCCTCCTCACAGCAACCTTCAGAGGCCAGACCCGTTCTCATCTCCACTGACCGATGAGGAGGGGGCTTCCCTGGTGGCTCAGTGGTTAAAAAAAAAAAAACCCACCTACCAATGCAGGAGAAACGGGTTCAATCCCTGGGTCAGGAAGATCCCCGGGAGAAGGAAATGGCACCCACTCCAGTATCCTTGCCTGGAGAATCCCATGGACAGAGGAGCCTAGCGGGCTACAGTCCATGAGGTTGCAAAGAGTAGGACATGACTTGACCAAATAACAGCGAAACCAAAGAGGAAACTGCAGTTCAGAGAGATTAAGTCACCTGCCCAAGGTCACAGAGCTGATAAGTGGCAGAACCAAGATGCAACTCTTTCCGTCTGGCTCCAGAATAGACCAAAAAAAAAAAAAAAAACCTTAAAATAGTTAGAGTGTGATAAGGGCTTGGAAGGAAGTGAACAGAGCATATGGACGTGGAAAGTTTCTGGACAGTCAAGGGAAACTGCTGACTGTATTATCTCTGAGGAATGGGACGGGGGTCTTGAGTGGGATTTTATTTCACTTAACATAAAATCATTTTGCCATATTTGAAGTGTTTGGTGTGTTACATGTTTTTTTCACAATAATACATATATTGTGATTATTATTATTATTTTGGCTGTGTTGCATAGAACACAGGATCTTAGTTCTTGGACCAGGGATCCTGGTCCACCTGCAGTAGAACCACTGGACTCTATGGAGTCTTAACCAGGGAAGTCTTTATTATATATATTATTATAGGAACAACATGATATATGTCATCATATGTAACATTATATATATATTATTATACTACGTGTGTGTGTGTGTGTGTGTGTGTGTGTGTGTGTGTGTCTTCTGACTCAGTGATGTAAATATCCAAAGAGCAGGCTTTGGGGACATATTTTATATTTTCAGTGGAGACAAGATTCAAAGGTCACTCAACTGAGCAATTAGCAAATGCAATAGTGATAACTACTTCCCAGAAGTCAGTCCAGAATCATTTCCATATTTGTCTCACTTTGACTTCCCCCTCCCTTCCTCCCATTCGGTCGACCAGATTTCTGCAGAGTGAATTCCTAAGGGCAGGGGCTCTTTTGCACAGAAGATGCTCAATAAAATATCCATCACATTGAAGGGGGAAAAAATGTGTGTGTATCTATCACTCAATTCAAAGTTTTTGAGCTTCCTTGTAAGTGACAGGAGTTCGAGTAGTGGGCTTGGGCAGAAGGACTCCTTGAAGCCTCGGTTTGATAAAGTGCAGAATCAAGGGTCCCAGAAGTAGCATCGCCTGGGTTTGTTGTGAAGAATTTAGAAAAGAACAAAAGAGCTTCGCCAGAGCCCAGCACTTGTAAAGGGTCTGGTAAAAAGTGGTTGTTCTGATGTGTTATGTGCTATCTCTAAGTTCTCTCCCCAGTTCTTCCTGGCCAGCTTCCTCCTTTCTGTCCCTGCCTCTTTCTGGAAGCCTCTCTGGGTTTACCCCTGCTGCATTCTGACCCAACCTCACCAACCTTCCTGGTTTCTCTACTCAACCTCTCTGACTCCAAACATGCACAAGCTGCAAGTGGGAAGTGGGTTCAAGTCCCTGTTCTGCCATGGGGGACTGGAAAAGACCTTGCTCCCACACCACTGAGTCCTGAATCTGTAAATCGGGAAGAACAAGCCCTACCTCCTCCCATAGGAAGGTGGTGAGGGTTCCAGGGTAAAGTCCTGGGAGGACCTGGATGTTTCATGACCCTCCCAGGGCAAGTGGACAACTGATGCACAGGAAGGTGTGCTGAATGGAATGAAATACAAGACACTTAAAATATTCAGGCGACTTCCCCTGGGGGTTTCCTTCTCCAGACTGATTGCCAGGCCTCCAGAAAGGGGTCTTCAACTGAGCAGCTCTCTAAACACAACACTGACCACTGTCTCTATCCAAGTTCAATACCGTTGTCACCCCTCACCTGGATTTTCTGAGCAGTCTCCAGCCTCCTGGCATACCCTTATCCAATCTCCCCAAGAGATGGGCAAGCTTCCCAAAACACACATCTGACTCCATCCTTCTCCCCTCGAGAAACTTCCACAGTGCCCCACTGCCCTGGAATAAAGTCCAGATCCTTGGGAATAGCTGACCTGGCCCCTGCCAGCTTCTCCTGCCAACACCCCACACTCCCTTCTCTGTCCAGGCCTTTCTGTTCTCTCTACAGCGCAGAACATCATCCTCTACGCACGGGTAGACAAGCTCTCCAAGAAAGCTTCCCAGCCTTCCATCCCTCCCCAGGCCAGAAGTCATCAGCCCTTCCTCCCAGACAATTGCCTCTTTTCACATAGACTTTGCCCCTTAAGGGTGTGACTGCTAGCCTTCTCTTTGACACAGTGTCTTGAAATATTTGTTGAATGAATGAATGAATACCCTTTTAAAACATTCCCCCTGGGGCTCTCTTTCTGAGTTGGTCAGAGACGTATTCTGGGGGTGCTGAGACGGGAGAAAGGCTCAGGACAAGAAGTGGGCTGTTCCATTCTCCTGCCAAGATCAGTCCTGAATAAAAGACAGCCCCCAGGACCTTCAAGGGGGGTAGGGCACCTCCAGAATCTGAGGTGAGGGCTGTAGGCCCACCATCAAGAATCAGTACAGTTGTCTCACTGGATTGCAGGGCAAGCTGATTGTTCATAACTAGATTGCAAGCCAGAAGGACAGATCCTATATTGCTCTGGGTCACGTCATTTCTAGTGTCCTCCACATAGTAGGCAATCAATACACACCCTGGTTGACCAAAGAGCCACTCACGTACCCAGACACAGTACCGAATGAAACCCTGTACTTCTCTAGGATAATTGCACCCTTGTCAAGCATGCCAATCCTTTCAAAAAAGCTTCCCCCTAAAACCACCAGGACCTCAACGAGTGTCTGCACAACTCCCTCTGGAACTGTCTCAGGGGTGAGATGCCAGTGTCTGGGGGTGAATGCATGTTTGTCCAGGAGCTCTGATGCATTAGCAAAGAAAAAGCTGGGCCAAAGGAGAAGTCTTGTCCAAATGGCCAGGTTACTGATTAGCCAAACCCTAGAGCTTCTCTCTGCAAGGGGGATCAGAGGGGCAATTAAACCCCTTTGGAAGAATGACCAAGTTAAATATCTCTCTAATCCTGCAGTTTAAAAAGATAGCAAGTTGAGTTTCTTGAGCCTTCCTTCAGATACCCTAGGAGAGGCGGCAGGGATAAGACAAGGGGGAGAAGAGGCCACAGAATGAGGGTCCACCAGTATTTACACAGCCCATACCTGCTTTATACCTTTTATACCTATTAATCCCGCCAGTCACCCAGAAAAGGGAGGACTGCGACCCCACCCCCACTCCATTGTGCCCAGAAGGGAGATCTGGGCTCAGAGATGTTAAGCGTTTTGTCCAAGGTCACAAAGAAGCTGCAAAAAAAAAATCACTTTCTTTGTGCAACAGGTACAGTCCTTTCCTTTCCAAAAGGTAGTGGTAGTTACTGGCTGGAGAAAGTTCAGTCCTGCGGGCAGGAAGCCTGGCCACCCAGGTGGCGCGCGCAGGTCATACGCCCGCGCCACTACGGACCCGCCACGGACCAGCAGAGAAGCGGGGTCTCAGGGCGCGGCGCCCGGGCTACGCGCCGGGTGCTTGCTAGGAGGGTGTGGAAAGGTCGGGCCCGGGTCGGGGGTCAACGCGCCGCGTCCCTTCCCCAGGGCCCCGCCTGTAGCTCTAGGCGGCGGCGCCAACGGGGTGGGGACCAGTCGAGCCTACCGGGGAGCAGGGGGATTGAGCCTTAATCTCATCAGGGAGCCTCTGCCCCGGGAAGGCGCGCGGAGGGGTGCGCAGGCCCGGTGGGGAGGGCGCGTCCGGAGCCCGAGGGGCCCGGCGCGCCGCTCTCTCCACCGCCCCCGCTGCCCGCAGGATCCCTTCGCCTCCGGCTCCGCCTCGATCCGCACCCCCGCTTCCCAGTGTCCACCTCCTGGGCCTCCAACCAGCACGGTCGTCCAGATCCTAGCAGTCGCAGGCTGAGTAGCCCGGATCTCCAACGATCCCCCAGTTCCCGGCCACCAGGTCTCCTCTCGGAATCACTCAGTGGGGGGCAGGGGAGAGGGATCAACTAGCTCCCAGTTTCCAATCACCGTCCACAGTCACCCCAGGCTGGGGACCCAATGGGACCCCGGGCCACCGGCGCCAGATCCACTCCGAATATCGACTCGCAGGTCTCCAGCCGAGTGGCGCGGGATCCACTGGCTGCCCAGTGCTGGATCTTCCCGCGGGATCCACTCCCAAGTCTGGAGAGACAGACCTTCCGGCTCTCAAGTCGAGATGCCCCCTCCCCGCAGATCCAGAGCCCGGGGAGATCCACCAGGTCCCCACCTCTTCCCGGGCTAACTTTGTCAACTTTTCTCCGGGGGCCTCAGCGGAGCAGAAACTCGGCAGCCACCGCCGGCCACCGCCTCCTCTATCCCCTCACAGGCCGGGGACACGGGACTGACGGCCGGCCCCGACCCGCCGCGGCCGCCGCGCAACCTACCCCAGAGCCGCCGCCGCCGCCGGTCCGCGCCGCGCCGCCACCTGCCCGCAGCCCGCGGCACCTGCCTGCGCCGCCCGCGGCCCCGCGCAGCCTAGCCTGCTGGGGGCGGGGCCTCGGACGGGGAAGCGCCCCCCGTCGCCATGGGAACCGCGGACGGTGGCGCCTGCGCGGAGGGCCCCGGGGCGGAGCTCAGCCGCGCACTCGAGCTCTCGCTCGGCGCCGGGACCAGGGGGACGGTCCGGCAGGTCAGAGGTCGCGAGTTTCCCCCGAGACTCCTCCCGGAAGCGCTCCCGGCCGTCGAGCCCCGACCCTGCCTCGCCCGACTCAGAGCATTTGTTCGTGATGCCTGCTTGCGTTGCCGGGGTTAGCCCCCGGCTCTGGCCGGGAACCACCCGCAACACACCCGGCGAACCGCCGCCGGGTCTGCGCCCGAGCGCCTAGTGCAGCCTGGGAACTCAGGAGGCGCTCGGGAGAACCTCGCCCATTGCATTGCTTGGGCTACGGGCTCCTGGAGCGAGCCCGGTCTGTGCGTAGCGCTCGCGCCTCCTCGCGGCGAGCTGGGGAATCGCACCCAGGGCGGCTCATTTCCGCTCGGGCACCTACAATGTGTCATCCCTGCGGCCTTATGTTGAAGTGGGGGATGAAGGGTGAGCCGAATAGAGACTTTTTGGACAAGCTGAGAGAATCGTAGGAAGTCTCTCCTGAACGAGAAAATGTCTGTTTTGCTGTCCTTTACTCATTTCGTCCCATAGGTTTCTATTCAGCACCTACAGTATGCTGGATGCCAGGGACCCATCATACTGGTGGGGACTTGACCATTCTGGTGATACAGACAAGATACAGCTGGCAAGATGTAGACTCTCATAGAGCTTCCAGACGCCGTCAGCAATATTTGCACAAAGAAGCTGAATTGCATTTGGGACTTGTGCTTCCTTCCTTAGGAAGGAAATGTATGGGGACAATAACTGAAAGACCTAAGTCAGTTAGACCTCAGTGAAGTCAAAGAGAGAAAAAAGAATGTAATGCTGTTTGGCTGCAGGAGATTTGTCAGGGCGCTCCCTTATCTGTCCTTCTCTCAGTCTGTGTGTGTGTGTCTGTGTGTGTAAGGAGAAGGGACTCTTGTTACAGGAGATACATCATATCCATTGTTTCTTTTAATCTGCACTTTTGGAGCAAGGATCGGCACCTCCGTACCTTATCAAGGAGCATTCTGAGGCTCCCTAGGAGACTTGTCCACGGTGATGGAACCCAGAAGTGGTGAGGTAGTGGCTCTATGACGTCTTGCAGCTTAGAATAATCTCCTGTATCAGCTTGATGTTTGGAGAACAGTCGTCAATAGGATCCAACTCAGTGGCTTTTAAATACGACTACCAACCGCTTCCCTGGTTGTGCAGTTGCTGGGACTCCTTATTACCCCTACTCCCAGCCCTGGCTTTTCTCTTCCCAAGGAGGGAGGACAGTGCCGTCCAGGGACTTTTCCAGGACCCTTTCCTTCTCTTCAATCGCTAGTCTAGGAACTAGGTCCCACATACTAAGAGTTTGCATGCTGCAACTAAAAAAAGATCCTGCATGCTACAAGTGGTAATTCTGCATGCTGCAACTAAGACCCGGTACAGCCAAATAAGTAAATATTTTTAAAAATAAGTAAAAAGTAAATATGACAACCATGCCCAGGGTGGTGTCTTCGAGGTAGGGAGAATGGTTGGATTGAAACTAAAAATGCCTCAAAATTCACCTTTAAAGTAGGGTTTTTCCATTACGTGTGTATTGTATCGGCAAAGGCAAGTCCCTGTTTGTTGTTTGCTGCCCTCTCTAGAACTTCTGGAAGCAGGAGCTTTTGTCTCTAGTTCACTCCTGATTCTCAGTGCCTAGGGCAGGGCTTGGCAAATAGTATGTCCTCAGAAAATGCTGTGCTTAATTGGATTAAACGCATGAATAACCAACAGCTTTAACAGAGTACTGACTGCTGCCTCTCCCCCCAACCTTATGGGAACTTCTTGTCTCTCTGGGCAAACCTCAGTTCACCAGAATGTGTGGGTTGAGGGTTCTGTTGAAACTGGATGTCTCTCAGCTGCCCAATCAGCTTAGTCCTCCATCTTGGCATCTCCTCTCTATCCCAGAACTTAAGTGGGGGGAGAGAAGACAGCCCTTTTTCTGCCACTCATCACAGAAACCCCAAACCCGGATGAGGCCCCAGCCCTAGCCAGCCACTCCCAACTTTGCACCCCAAGAAATGCCCAGCCCACGCCCAGTGTCAATGCTCCTACCTACACCCAGCTTTGAGGTGGGGGAGGGGGAGTCCCAAAAGTGCCGAACTACAACTCCCAGAGTCCTCCCGCCCCAGGAGGGGCGGGACTTCCTGGTTCAGCCCCGCCTTAGCAGATTCTCCTTGCATTCCTGGGTCTCCCCCGCCCTGCCGCTCCCCCCACCCCCACCCCCCGCCAGGTGAGAGGCTTCCAGCCAGCACACACCCAGCGATTACCCAGACCGAAGAGGTGTCAGGTTGTACGTTGTTTTCAGAGCCAACACCCCTTACTCCCAGTCCTGGCTTTTCTCTTCCCAAGGAGAGAGGACTGCCTCCCAGGGGCTTTCCTAGGACTTCCTTCTCTGCCATCATCTGCCCCCTCCTGTCCAACAGAACTTTCTGCAGTGACGGGGATGTTCTGTGTCTGCACTGTCCAGCATTAGCCACAGATGACTATTGAACACTTAAATTTTGGCCAGTGTGACCGAGGAGCTACATTTTTAGTTGTATTTCATTTTGATCAAATAGCCACACATGGCCACATCTATCTACCACATTGAACAGCATAGCTCTAGAACTCACACACTCCCTGGCAAAGACCATATTCACATATTTTCATTGGTGCATATTCATTTTGTTTCTCTTGTAACTCGCCTGCTTCTTGAGACTGAGTGCCAGTGTGTTCTTTGAGATGTTTTCTCTCAATCCCAGGCTTTTGCCCATGCCATGGCCTCTGTCTGAACACTGTGCCCTCCACGTGCCCATCATCTATAGCTACTACGTGTCCTTCAGATCTTACCTTTAATGCCAACTCCTCCGAGAATCCATCCCTGACTACCATCCCCACTCCCCATGCCAAAGCCTCTGAATCTTATAGCCCCAAATGGGCACTGATGACCCTGTTGCGATATTGCTCAATTACTTCTCTGTGTCACTTTCTAGACTGTGAGGTCCTTGGAGCAAACACTAGCATAATATCTGAAACAGAGTTGACCCTCAATAAATACTCATGAAGTTCAATGTTGAATAAATGTTTTCACATAATACAGCCCCGTGCCTCATTCACAGAAATTATACTAATGAAAGATGTCATTTATTGAGCTAAGTACGTTGCCTGTACTGTCTCATTAAACATCACAACAGTCCTGTAAGATATGCTCTATTATCTCCTTTTCACAGGTAAGGGATCTGAAGCTCAGAGAGGTTAAGTAAATCATTCAAAGTCACATAGCTAAGATCACAGACTGGGTTCCCCAAAAAACAGAGCCAGAGGCAAGATTAACAAACGAATGCCTTATTGGGTATGTAATCCCAGCTTAACAAGAATGAGGGAAAAGGGACTGTGAGACTGAGAAGGAGCTACAGCTTTTCAAGAAAATGCGACCGGGAGTTCCAGGGCATCTCTGGGGAAGCCACGTGAAATATGCAGGGATGAAGGGCAAGAACTTCATCTGCGGGCCTGTCCCATTTCCTCTCTGCCATCAGTGATCACTGGACCCAACCGCTCCTCACGTCTGGGCTGTATTATTGACGCCTTCAGGCAGCCAGGAAGAAAACCAGCTCTACACCCAGAAGTTCACCTCAGTCTACAAGAGAAGGTGCCAGAACCCTATCCCCAAGCCCTGGCCTCGGATCTGGTCAGGTCGGCTTGGACCACAGCTGGGGCTGTTGGGAGATCAAGCCACGACTCAGGCCTCATCACCGCAGGCTGAGCTGGCCAAGTGGCTGCGGCAGTCTGACCCAGGCCGCCTGCCGAGGGAGGCGAGCGGAGGCTGGATGGCGTCCTGGGCCGCTGGGTGGCCGGGAAGGACACCGCCAAGCACACTTCAGAAGGTGCAGCAGTCAGGCCTGCCGGAGATCAGACTTGGATTCAGATCAGTTGACACTAACCCTGAAGCCCTTCCACAAATATTGACTGAAAGAAAAAAGAGAATAAATATATGACTGAATGAATGGGGAAAAAAAAACCCTGGCAATCATCTCTTCAAAACTTTGGTGTATTCCAGACGCCCTCATTTTACAGTGTAAAGGCTAAGGCCCAGGAAAGCAGAGATGCTCTGACTAAGGCCAGCCTAAGAGTAGGTGGCAGAGCTAGGACTTGAGTTTCAGTCGCAATCCTCCTGCTTCCCGTGTGTCTCATCTGTCATGTCAGCATTTATAGCCCCAGAGTGACGCCTCGTGTTCTCACCTGCCCAGCATCCATTTCCCCGTCCTCTGTCACAGCACCCCGGTTTTCCTCCTAGAAGCCACCCCACGCCCCACCTTTAGTTCATGTGGTTCCAGTGTGGTGGATGTCAGGACACGTACTCATGCCCAGTCTCCCACCTGCAACCCCTAACCCTTGCCCAGGCCCTAGGTCCGGCCAATCAGAGGATCCCATTTCCCTGGCCACAGTGTCCGGTTCATGTCTGGGACCCATGTCTGGGACCCATGTCTGGCCAGGGAGAGTTAATCACAGTCATTGCAGCCACTGTGTGTGAAGAAGAGCTTTCTCTTCTCTGGGGTTGCTAAGCCTGGAGGCACCAGAAGCCAACACTCTGATAGAGAATCTGCCTGAGAGTAAACCCGACTCGGCAGGAACAGAGCTGAGAGATGGATGGAGAGAGAGAGAGAGAGAGGGGGCCGCTGCTTGTTCTCCTGGAGCCAGCTGTGCCTGAAGCTGCACCACAGAATTTTCAGTTATGTAAGCCGATCCATTTCTCGTTTCTTGTTGAGCCGGTTGGAGTTGCACTTCCATCATTTACAGCAAAAGACAAGACAAGCACCTACTGGATAAAACTTTTCAGATCCGGAACCTACTCTTTGGAAGTTCACAGCCCGCAGGGTGGATATTCAGATCCCAGAGAAATTTCCCTCAACTAGAATTACCAAGGCATAAAGGCAGAGAGCACAATGGCAAGAATTTCAACACCTGGCGTTTAATCTCAGTTAATCCCTATTCACACCTTCTCCTGCCCAGGAGACACCACACCCTCACCCCATTCTCATTTGGGGCTGGCTTTTCTCTCTTTGCCCAGCCCACCCAGCAGCCCAGTGACAGGCTGTCTGTTTAAGAAACTGGGAAGGAAAACGCACACAGGCCAGTTTATCGCACACCTGGGCTTTGTTCACCAGTCTGACTGTTTCCTTCAAATGGTCACAGACTTACGTTCAAAACCGGAGCCTGAGAAGTAGCCACGTTGGAGGGTCTTGACCTGAAGTAGGTGAGTCTGGAGAGAAGAGGGAGGTGAAGTGAAGACTAGGGGGAGAGGAAAGTATTGTCCAGGAGCTATAATGAGTTTTAAGTGTCCATGAGCCCCTGAAATTACAGTAGTGTGTGTGTGTGTGTGTGTGTGTGCGTGCACACGCATGCAAGTAAGTCTGCATAAAGAATGCAGCCATGCTTTTAAATCATATTTTCAAAGGAGTCCATCAACTCCAAAAGTTTAAGTTCGCCTGATCTAGGATGTGGCCACCCTTCTGGGGGTGGATGTTTTAGTCTATTCAGGCAGCTATATACAAAGTACCATAGATTACATGGCTTATAACCAACGGAAATTTATTTCCATCAGTTCCAGAGGCTAGGAATTCCAACGTCAGGGAGATTTTGGTGTTTAGTGAGAGTCCACTTCCTGGTGTACAGATGGCTGCCTTCTTGCTACATCCTCACGTGGCAGAAGGGGCGAGGGTGGTCTCTGGGGTCTCTTTTCTAAGCCTCATGGAAGCTCCACCCTCATGACCTCATCCCCTCCCAAAGGCTAACCTTTTTACAGCATCACTGTTGGGGGTAGAATTTCAACATATAAATTCGGAGGCACACAAACATTCAGTCCACCGCAATGGGGAAACAAAAGCTTGGAGTCATTACGCTACATCACAATTTGACCCCGTGCACATGGCCGACTTGTACCGGAGCTGGAAACGCACCAGCCGTGGGGGCTGCCCAGGCCGCGTGGCTGGGAGGATGAGACAAGGGATGCGGGCCAGAGTCCTGCCCCAACCCCGACTTGCGCATCTTCAGATTTCAGCCTGGATGCCCACCTGGCCCGCAGGTGCCCCGCTCTGTGCCTGCCCCTGATGTCATGCTGGGCTTTCCCTTGGTGTGACGCTGTGTCTGTGTGCATCCGTTGATTGATGGCTTGGTGAAATACACATCTCAGACTCCACCTGGGCTGCACCATGCTCAGAGAGCTTCCCTTCTCCTAACAAACCAACCCTTCCCGCAGCTTCCCCGTCTCAAGTAAGGACAGCGCCCCCGTCCCAGGTGCCAAGGTCAAAAGCCCTGGAGGCATCTTTGCCTCCCCACCGCCCCTCACACTCCAAGTCCAGTCCATAAGCAAATCCAGTTGGCTGGACCTACCTCTCACCTTCAACATAGATCCCAAACCTGCCCCTGCCCTCCCTGTCTCTTCTCTGTCTGATCCACTGAATGCCTCTCACCTGACCCACTGAAATTGCTTCCTGGTTCCTTCTCCCTTGCCTTCTCTTCTGCCTCTTCTCCACCCAACAGCCAGAGCTGACCTTTTTAAACCACTGAGACAAGTCTTGTCCCACCTCTGCTCAAGACCACCCACAGATCCCCCATCTAACTCAGAAATTAAAAGTCAAAGATCTGTCATGGCCTACAAAGCCTCCCACTCTCCCCGCTTCCTCATTCCTTCCAGTCACCGGGGCCTCTTTGCTTCCTGCAGCGTGCCAAGTACGTGCTCACCTCAGGGCCTTTGCACCTGCTCTGCCCCCTGGCTGGAACATTCCTCCCCCACAGATCCACCTGGCTTCCTCCCTCAGCTCCTGCTCAGAGGTCACCTTCTCGTGAGGCTTTCCATGACCCTCCTATTCATTCACCATCTCCCTTCCTGGCTTCATTTTTCTCTGTGGCCTTATTTACATCAGGCGTCCTTTTGTTTTGGCCTTGCCCACTGCATATGAGACCCTAGATCCCTGACCAGGGATCAAACCTGTGCCCCCAGCAACGGACGTACAGAGCCCCAGTGCACTAGACCTCTGGAAAAGTCCCCTATGTCAGGCATCTTTCATACTGACTTATTTCCTTATCGTTTCTCTCTCTCTCACGGGGCTGTAAGCTCCATGAGGACAGTTGTTTTTGTCTGTTTTCCTCACTACTAAATCCCCAGCACTAGAATAGTTCTTAGAACATAGTAGATACTCAGTAAATTTGTTGAGTGGATGGACGGATGGACCATATTGTTCTATCTTGTTTCCCTATCTTGCCCACCAAACCCTAAGTTCCTTGAGGACAGGCAGAGTGTTTTTACTGCTGTATCTATGAAGGTCACGTAGGGCTGGTCACATAGAAGCTGAGTGAATGAATGAATGAGCAACTCCTTCCAGTTGACGGATGAGGACACACGGACGCCAGAATGAGAAGGGGACTTGGTAAGGACATAGTAAGACACTAGTAGCCACCTCTAAACTCCAAGTCCCAGGTCCCCTCCTGCCATGGCTGTCTATGACTCCCCTGAGCCCATCCAGGCTCCCTGGCTGGAGAAGGGGAGCGGGTTGACCAAACTTTAACCCTGAGGAGCCCCTGAAAAACGCTGGGGTATTTGACTTTAAATGAATTCCTTAATATCACTCTGGGTCTAGGGCTCAGAGTCAGCAGTCCCATTCCCTAAGTTTGAGACTCTGGTCCACTGCTCACTTCCTGAGGCTTCATTTTGTCATCTGTAAAATGGGAACTCAGATAAGAGTAATACCCACCCTACCATGGGGGAACCATGAGGCTTAAACTGAATGAGGCACTGAAAGAGTTTAGAAGGGGCTGTGATGAGTGCTCAAGGACTGTCAACTGCCTTGAACAGCAAAGCCGCGAGCTGGAGGAGAAAACATCCAATCCCTTTCAAGTTTCCCTTAGGTGAATTCCAGCTAATTGGAACCCGGCCGGATGTGGTTTCGGGTTAGAATGCCTCATTTAAGTTTCTGGGCACCTGGATGGTTGGTGTGATTTTCCAGGTGACACTGAGCATATTATCTGGAGAACAAAACTCCTTTCAAGGTCAGAAATGCCTGGAGAGGCACTGGGGCAGCCAGAGAGAGGAGAATCACGGGCTGCAGTCCGCTCTGCGCTCCCCAGCTTCCTGGCTGGAATTACACCCCTCGGGATCCTGCCAACCTCAAAGCTGAGGCTGATTTCAGTGTGGGGGGAAAATTAAAAAAACCCACCCTCCCTCACCTCAAGGCACTGCATCTCGTTTGCTGGCTGGCTGCTGTGAGGATTTTCTAAGCTTGGGAATAAAACGTGTGTGCCCCCCAACCCCGACCCCCCTTCCCCGGCTTAGCTCAGCCCCCTCTCCCTGCAACACGGCTGCATCTGACCCCCGAGAACCTTCACGACAACCCCAGTGGCCCCATTTCCAGAGAGATGAGGTGGCCTCCCCGAGGTCACCCCGGGGACACGTGGTGCTTCGTGTGTTTCTTTCTACTCGTCGCCCTGCCCAGTGATCGAACCCAACACTCTCTGCCCCCCGGGAGTTAGAATCTGCTTTTACAGGTGGAGAAACTGAGGCCCAGAGCAACGGGGTAACTTGCTCCAGGTCACACAGTGGGAAATGCCAGAGGCACTGGCTGGCCTCCGTGCCCAGGACTCCGGCCAGGTGTAACGTGCTGGCCGGGCTCAGGGTCCCGAAGTGAAACCCCCGGCTGAAGAGCCCGGGCCCTGGAAGATCCGTGTCGGTGTCCTGGGTTGGCTCGGTGCGCCCTGACCCTGGGTGCCCCTGGGCTGCCCCAGCCCTTCTGGACCTTGCTTCTGACCATCAATGACAACTTTGGCTATTAGCAAACCACCTTCCTGCCTTAGCCTCCTCCTCCAACACTCTATTATTATTTTGGTAAGGCCGAACTTCAAAGCAACTCAATTTCTCATTAACATGAATTTAAGTGTCAAATAGATAACTAATAAATAGAATAAAACCACCACAACAAATACAAGAAAAGTCCAACCTCATCCCCCAAGTCTCACTAGACTCCGTTGCCTCCTCAAGGCTCCCCGTCTTTCAACAGAGGAGAATGACAGATGATTGGGGGGTGTTTAAGACCCTGCAGCTCTTACGGAAACTTTCTCCTTGAAGGGTTGAAGAAGAATTGAAAACTAAATAACTCTTGGCATCCTGTGATTTAGAGACATTTAAGGATGAGTCCAGGTACCACCTGACCTCTGTGGAACTACATAAAACAGCAATATATAAAGCAACGCCATTTAATTAAGCACATGAAAAATACACACAGACTGAACAGTATCGGTTTTGCAAAAATACCTCCAAACAAAAAGATAAACATTAAATAATGGTCAGAGACTGGGAGGAGGTAGCCAGTGAGCAGAATGGTTGCTGGAAACACAGCATCTGTGTGTGATTTTGAGAAAAGTCCCCTCTGTGTAGAAGCAGACCTTAGGGACGGTGCAAGCCTTGACAGGCAGAGCGAATGAATGAAGAAAGAAATGAATGAATGAGTGAGACATGAGAGGGGTCTTGCAAGGACCAGTGGTGTTCACTTCCCAGGAGGACTGGTTGTGTGCCAAAGTCTGTGTAAGCAGTAACATTTATTCTGAAATTTGGATTTTTGACTTCCAGAATGTGTTAGCGAAGAGCTCCACCCCAGTAATGAACACCTCCCAGTGTGTCCCAGGCCAAAGCGAGGCTAATGACCTGGGATCCGAAGAGAGGACCAGATGCCTGGCTGGTGGGGAAAATAGGGACATCCTTTCCAGATCCCATTTTTCTCCTTACACGAATCTTGTCTGTTGACTCCTAGGTCACTGACATGCCCTGATGGTGGGCAGTGTGTGGGCAGCTCTGGAGCTTTCCCTCACCTGCATCTCGGCCGTCAGCCTCGTCTCCCCTGCCTGGTTCCAGACCACCACCTTCTCCTTCGGGGTCCTCACCTACTGCTCCTGGCCTCAGGGTGACAGCTGGAACCAGAGCTGTGGGACCTTCCAGTCCCTGGATGATATTCCTGACTTCGCCTGGAAGGTGAGATGTGGTCTAGTCAATTTATTGCAGCTTCCAGGGGTCAGGAGCAGGGCATTCTCAAACCCGTCAGCGGAAAAAAAGAAAGCCAAGTTCTGCCCACCTCCCTCCCAACCTCTGACTCTGTATGACTCTGTAGGTGTGGGGTGGGGTCTGGCTATGTGAATTTTAGCAAACACCCAGGGTGATTCTGAAGGCAGCTGCTGGCCCATGCAGTGCCTTTATACAGATTAGGAAACGGTGCCCCTTCCTCAGGACACTGTACTGCCATCTGCTGGAGAATTACTATAATCAATATGCATTTCTGTGATGACTCCCAAAGGCATCTCCTAGAGTTGTGCAGTGCGCAACCTGTACACACCTACCTGGTCACCCTCTAAGCACTGCTAAGTTTGAAAACCATGGCTAAGATGTCAAAAGTCTCTGTTTTGATGCACATTACCAATTCAGCAATCGGGACAATGGGTCGGGACTCCCAGTTCAGCTCCTCTAAGAGAGACTGGGTGTGAGCTTAGTCCAGCCTGACTCTTTGACCCCAGGGATTCTCGCATCACCTGCACTGGATTATTTGCCGCTATGCCACCTGGGAAGCCCACCTAAGGAAGATTACACAGCCTTCAAAACCAATACAAAGGTGCCTCAGCAAAGAGAAGGTAAGGTGGTAAATGCAGATCTTAATTCTATCTCTAAGGCTTAATTAGCTGTGTGCCCTGAGGCAAATGACTCCAACTCTTTATAATCTGATTTGCTTATATGTAAAACAAAGTACATCTTGTATACAGAGTAGATCATTCGAAATGCCAAGGCTGGATCAATCAAAAGCTCGAATCAAGATTTCCAGGAGAAATATCAACAACCTCAGATATGCAGATGATACCACTCTAATGGCAGAAAGTGAAAAGGAACTAAAGAGCCTCTTTAAAGAGGGTGAAAAAGGAGAGTGAAAAAGCTGGCTTAAAGCAACATGAGAAAAACTAAGATCATGGCATCCAGTCCCATCACTTCATGGCAAATAGAAGGGGAAAAAGTGGAAGTAGTGACAGGTTTATTTTCTTGGACTCCAAAATCACTGTGGACTGTGACTGCAGCCATGAAATTAAAAGACACTTGCTCCTTGGAAGGAAAGCTATAATAAGCCTAGACAGCATATTAAAAAGTAGAGACATCACTGTGCTGCCAAAGGTCTATATCGCCAAAGCTATGGTTTTTTTTAGTAGTCATGTACGGATTTGAGAGTTGGACCATAACAAAGGCTGAGCGCTGAAGAATTGATGCTTTTGAGCTGTGGTGCTGGAGACGACTCTTGCGAGTCCCTTAGACAGCAAAGAGATCAAACCAGCCAATCCTAAAGGAAGTCAACCCTGAATATTCTTTGGAAGGACTGGTGCTGAAGTTGAAGCTGCAATACTTTGGCCACCTGATGCGAAGAGCTGACTCATTGGAAAAGACCCTGATGCTGGGAAAGACTGAGGGCAGGAGGAGAAGGGGGCGACAGAGGATGAGATGGCTGGATGGCATCACTGACTCAATGGACATGAGTTTGAGCAAACTCAGTGAGATAATGAAGGACAGGGAAGCCTGGTGTGCTGCAGTCCATAGGGTTGCAAAGAGTCAGACATGACTTAGTGACTGAACAATAACCACAAAACAGGGATAATAGTAGCACAGACCTTGTGGGGTTTTGAGGACTCAGCAGCTGATCAGTTAAGCAGAGGGAGTGCATGACTGCCCCACCCGTCGACACTGTCCCTCCCCTGTCTTCCTGGCAGATTTCAGCTGCAATGCTCCTTGGAGGCTGGCTCCTATTGGCTCTCAATGCAATTCTCCTCCTGTCCTGGGCCCTTGCCCCCAAAGGACTGTGCCCACGGAGGGGCAGTGGTCCAATGCCAGGGGTACAGGCAGCAGCAGGTAAATTTGATGTCACATATAAGTGTTCCAGACATATTTTTGGAATGAATGGATGAATGAATGAGCGAGCCTGTAAGCAGAGACTTGCCTCCTGGTTGAATCTCAGAGATAAACCCTATGACTGCAGACTATTCCTGATCCTTTAACAAGCCAGAAATTGGGGGTAGGGAATGGTATCCTTAACATCACCCTCTCTTGCCCTTACCCAAACCCAGTCCTAATAGTTGTCCTCCTTTTTTTCTCTCCTGTGCATCCACTTTGCATCATTTTTACCAGGACCAGCATATTCAGTTGGGCAGGTTGTGCACTGCACAAGGGCATCCAGCTGAGGATGGGAGGGCTGAAAGCTGTGTTTGCCCAGAAGAATTGTTGTTGTTACTGTTGTTTAGTTGCTAAGCTGTGTCCAACGCTTCTGTGACCCCATGGGCTGTACTCCGCCAGGTGCCTCTGTCCATGGAATTCTCCAGGCAAGAATACTAGAGTAGGTTGCCATTTTCTGCTCCACGGGACCTTCCCAATCCAGGGATCAAACCCGTATCTCCTGCTTGGCAGGTAGCTCATTTATCACTGAGCCACCTCGAAAACCCTCAAGCCCAGAAGGTTGCTTTTCTCTAATTCACACATCAGCTTTGGATGATCTAGCTCAGGTCTTGGTGGTAAGCCTCATCCAATTAATTCTCCACCATGTCCCACCTGGATTAGAGGTGACCACCTCACGCATCTCTCTGCTGCCACCCTTGTCCCCTAGAGCCTGTTTGCCACGCCTTGGCCAAGTGAGACCTGTTAAAACTGAAATCGGATCAAGCCACCGCATCAATGACTTCCTGTTACTGATGAGGCTCCACCGAGGCGGCCCTCATTCCTTCACTGACCTCACCTCTTAACTGGCTTTGCCAGGCTCAGCACACACCAGCCACACTGGCTTGCTTTCTGTTGCTCATAAGCACCAAGCTTGTTCCCTCTGCCTGGAATATTCTCTTTTCAGATCTTCACAGCTTGCTCCTCCCACTTTATTAAGGGCACTGCTCAAACCTCTCTTTCAGTGGGTGTCTCCCATGACCTCAAGGTAAGGGAGCTCCCCTCTGCTTAGAGTTTCCTTCCTCTTGCCTTGCTTTCTATTTTTCATAGCCTGAACTATCGTGTCTGCCTACCTGATTATTGTGCATCTCTTTCCACAAGAACATCAGCTCTGTGAGGTCAAGGACACGTCTGCCTTGACATCACCAGCATCTGACACAGTGCTCCGCACATAGAGGCGCTCACTAGATATTTGTCGAATCAATGAATGGAGACACAGTCCTTGTCGTTGGCTTGCACAGTGTCTAGTGGGGGTGGCAGTTATAACTCGGTGGATATTTGGCACAATAGGATGAACACAGGAGGTAAGGAAAAACTCCAAGAGGTACCTGACTCAGTGTTTGGAGGGGGTGTTAAGGAAGGCTTCCTGGAGGAGGCGTCACTGAGATGAATCTGGAACGATGAGTGGGAAGTTAACCAAATGTGGAAGGGCGATTCAGGTAATGGGAGCATCAGGGGCAAAGGCATAGAGAGAGAAGAGAGCAAGGCACAGTCAAGGAACTCCAAGTGGACAAGTGTGGCTGAAGGGGGGCTGGAGGTCACGTGACTCTCCTGCGCTGGGACTGCCTCCACAGTGAGCAGGTGTCTGGTTCATTTGCTTAGTATCACTAGTGCCTTCCACAGAGCCCCTAACAGTTTTGAGGAATGAATACATGGACGGATAGGTGGGTTGGTGGATGTGTGGAGTGGGGTGTGTAAGTAGGTGGATGAGCTGATGGATGGATGGATCAGTAGATATATTACTGAATAGATGGATGAATGGCTAAATGGATGAGGAAGATGGGTGGAGGAATGGATGGATGGGGGGATTGGTGGGAGGCAGGTGGCTAAGTGGGTGGTTGGACAGATGGATGGATGAGTGAATGGATAGGTAGACAGAGGAATGGAGAGCATGAGTGGACTAGAATATGGTTTGAAGGATGGTGAGTAGGTGGACAGATGGGTGGAAGGCTACTTGAGTGATAAGTGGATACAAAGATAGATGAGCCAATGAATAAGTGAATGGATGATGGATGATGAGTGAGTGGATGGGAGGACTGGGATGGAATGTCAGCCCAGAGCCCCATGACCGACACACCGGTTTTCCTTCCTGCTCTCTCTAGCCATCGCCACCATCATGGGCCTGCTGGTTTTCCCCATCGGCTTGGCCTCGCCGTTTGCCAAGGAAGCCTGCGTAGCCTCCTCCATGTACCATGGTGGTCAGTGCCGGCTAGGCTGGGGCTACGTGACTGCCATCTTCAACGCAGGCCTGGCCAGCCTCCTGCCCATGATGAGGTGGCCCCACGTGACCGAGGTCCAGCGGGGGACCATCTTCTTCTCCAGTGATACTGAGAGCATCATCCTTGTGCCAGAAACGACCAAATAAAAATATCTCAGGAGGAGCTCACGCTAGAGTTGTATGAAATCACCACACACCCAGGTTCAAATCCCACCTCTGCTGCTTGCTTGCTGTGTGGCCTCAGGCAAATCGCTTCATCTCTCTGAACCTCAGTGTATAACTTCTGTAAAATGGGGCGGGGGGGGGGTGTTGAAATAATGCCTACCTTGGAGGGCTGTTATGAGAATTAACTTAAGATGCTGTGTATAAATAAAGCCCTTAGCACATGTTAGGCAAGCTTTAGGTATTATTATTGTAATCCTGACCCCACAGGAGGACTGTGGTGAGCATAAACCTATTCATGACAAGTGTCTGGGGCAATTCTGGATCCATGGTCGTCACTCAGATACTACACCTTTTAATGGGTATGTGCATATTCTCTCTCTCTTCCCTCCCTTTCTATAACTCCTCCTCTTGGTGAATCTGGAAAGTATTCATTTTCCCATCAATGAGAACGTCCCCTTATAAATGAGAGCTGGTCCAGTGTTGGGGTGGGGATTCAGCAGGGAGTGGGGTCAGGCGTTAAGGACCTGTCTCACCCTTCATGCAAAGAATCCCACTGATATGAACACCTCACTGTTACTTGGGGGCACACGAGGCACCTTGAGATGCAGTCCCGACCTCTCTCTTCAGCTTCTTTCTTGTCACCCATCCGACCCTGCTCCTCTCCCTCTGGCCATGCTGACTTCTGAGCCCACAGTGGGTCTCTTCACAGCTCCACACTGCTCTCTCTGCCATGGGGTGCTGGAGTCAGCCTGTTACCTTTGCTGATCATGACCCAGTGCCTTGCTTTGGGAATAGCACCTTAATCCTCCCTTCGGATGTGACCCTCAGCCACTTTCTGACTGCTCTAGGCTTTAAGATGGATAAATGAGACCTTTTAGCCAATCAGGAACGGCCGGAATGACTGGTTCAGAGATGGGCCTGGGACCTGTATAAACCAGCATGGAGGAGGGCGGAGCCACGAGATGGACACAGATGGAGCTCTAAGGATTTCACTTGACTACCTGGATCCAGCCACGCCTGCTTCTCTACCCCCAGGACACATGGTGATGGGCAACTCCAGGCTGGCGTCCCTCTAGCTTGTGGCTGCAGTGGAAGAAAGCGTGAACCACTCTCTTCCCAAGGAAGGAAGCTGATGGGCCAGGACTGGGTCACGTGTCCCCCTGGGGAGAGGGGGGGTGTCAGCAATCTAGACTAGAAGGCCATAGTTATAATGTATGTGATACAGTTTCCCAGAAGATGGGAGAAATTGCTGGTCCTGGAATGGGGCAAGGAGGCTGAGCAAGCAAAAAACATTCAGTGCCCAACTGCTCTCCTTAAGGGAAACTTTCTTATCCTCATTCCACAGAAGTGAAGACTGCAGCTCAGAGAGACAGAGTCACTCGTCCAAAGTCACACAGCTGATTGGTGGCAGAGCTGGGATTTGAATCCAGGGCTGTCTGACTCTGTGATAGAGGCAGAATGACATCCCTGCCCTGACCCAGCTCATCAAACTCTTTTGGCTTTAAACATTCAACTAAGACCATCTGTAAACAACAGGACTATATTGTTACAGCAATTCTACAATTTTGAAAAACACATCATCAGCCACTGAGAATGCAGCCTGCATTCATCTCTCAGAAAATAAGGACTATAATTACTTTTAAAAAGTCACAGAATAATGGATTAAGGTAATAGAAAGCCTAGGAAGTCGCCCCATGGTGTGCAGATGGACTCGAAGACCCCTGGTATGTTTCAAGTGTCATCAGAAGCATGTTGATGGGAGTCAGGCTTGTGTGGGAAGATTTCAGGAGCCCTAAGCAGCATCCCCAGTGCAAAAAGCAGCAAGCAGATAGATGCCAACAAGAAGCAGCCCAAACTCAGCCTCAGGTCACCCACCTGTGCTTGAAATGAGCTGCCTCCTCTGTGTAATAACCTTACAACGGTCCCCTGCCCCCCCAAGTTCCTCAATCATCTCTCTTGACCATGCAGTGTGGCTAGGAGGATCTTAATTCCCTGACCAGGGATTTAACCTGGGCCCTCGGGCAGTGTGACGTCCTAATCACTGGACTGCCAGGGAAGTTCCCTTTCATTTTCTCTCTCAGCAATTCAGCAGTGCCAAAGGGAGCGATTCTTCAGCCTCTGAAGCAGAAGCATTTCCACAGACACCATCCTTATTTGACAAGAGACAGAGGGATCTGTCTCATTTTTCTCTGCATCATAGTAAGAGGCACTCTTTGTTTGGAGGAGCCCTGCCCCTACTGAGGCTGGAAACCACTGTGCTCCACAAATCTGAATAAAGAATGCCAGGAAGATACCGGAGGAGTCCTGCCTGACGCCCTAATGTAATGGAAAGTCCCCAGGGTGCTGCAGGGTTCAGAGGGTCATCTGAATTCTGGTAGGCTGACTCCGGGGATCTGATTGTGCTCCCTCTAGAGTCTACACCTGTCCTGGGCTCAGGCTC
Organism: Muntiacus reevesi; assembly: GCF_963930625.1. NCBI lineage: Eukaryota > Metazoa > Chordata > Mammalia > Artiodactyla > Cervidae > Muntiacus > Muntiacus reevesi. Next base: position 8,526,604 of record NC_089261.1, read on the forward strand.
TCAATGGGTCCGGCGGCTTCAAAGCCAGCAGCACAGAGCCCCAAGAACCCTTCCCTGAGTCAGCAGAACCCAGTGCAATTTGCAGAGTCGGCGTGGGTTTTGCTCCTGCCAAGAACTGATGGCCTCACCATACCCCCCTCCAGGGGCCCTGTCACAGCCTGAGAGGGTGCAGAGTTCACCCCTTCCCCAGTTCTCCTCCAGGAGCTGGATCCTCTCAGGTTTCAAAGTCTCACCTGAGAACCCGAGCAAGAGATGATGGGAACTCAGGGAAACTGAGGTCTCAACCAGGAAACTGTTTCCAGCAATGCTAGGGCCAGAGGGTCCCAGTGAAAGAGGAGGGCCAGGACTGAATCCACAGTCAAAAAAGTCAAAGTGTTAGTCACCCAGTCGTGTCCAACTCTGCAGCTCCACAGACTATAGCCCACCAGGCTCCTCTGTCCATGGAATTTTCCGGGCAAGAACACTAAAGTGGGTAGTTGTTCCCTTCTCCAGGGCATCGTCCCAACCCAGGGATCAAACCTGGGTCTCCCTCATGGCAGACGGATTCTTTATCATCTGAGCCACCAGGGAATCCACACCCATTACTACCTCCAGTTTGCAGAAATGAAAACCAAGGCTCAGAGAGGTAAAGTCACTTGCCCAAAATCACATAGCCAGGAGCCGGCAGACTTGGGATCCTAAGTCATCACTCCCCAAACATGTGGACAAAGATACAGAATGTAATTTTAGTTGGTGCAGTGAGAAAGTCATTCCCACGTCAATCCTCCTTGAAGTCCTCCAAGAAGAAAAGCTCGTCTGGTGCTAGTATGTCTTTAACTTCTCAGACCCTTATTACATCTCTTCTTAACAGCGAGCGAGTAGGCTTCAGGAAAGCCTTCATTGGGAAACAGTACTTTGGTAAAATAGTAGTATTCATTTTTACAACCATCTCCTGTTTATGCAAATGATCCTGGCTTGCTCTTAGCTTGAAGTTTAAAAAGTGAGTTGATTTATGGGCTCTCCTTGGTGGTTCAGTGGCTAGGACTCCATGCTCCCAATGCAGGGAATCCAGGTTTGATCCCTGCTCAGGGAACTAGATCCTACATGCCGCAACTAAATATCCCACGTGCGGCAACTAAGACCCGGCACGGCCAAATAAATAAAATTTTTTTTTAAAGGTGAGTTGATTTAAAGAAAACTAGTAAAGATATAATAGCGCATAGACATGATCCAAATCACAAAGGGGGATGGCAGGTGACTTGAGTTTGGGAGGTGCTGTCATAAAACTTGGGGAGAAGACTCATTGATTGATGGATCTAATGTCTCTCAAACTTGAGTATCTGTTTGAAAAAAGAGAAGAGATCTAAACTAGTTCCTCCCACTGCCCTTAGCTATACCCTCACTTCCCTTCCCTGTCAGGTTGCTGGAACCTCAGGCCTGGGAGAGGAGGAGGAAGATGAAACAGGATGGCACACATGGGCACGGGCCCTTCCGAAATGGGATGGTCGGGACCTCCTCAACTCTGCGCAAGTGCTTCTAACTGTCCCCATGGACTCTCCCAGATGCCGAACGGAAAGCTTGAGGTGAAAAGAAAAGGGAGTATGGTTTAGAGGGAAATGGTAGAGTAGGCAGAGGGGCTAAACCCCGCATGTTGTCCTGGATGGGACAGCATCATTCAGGTGAAGACATGGTGATAGACAGTATCCACATGCTCGGGGCTACAAGGAAAGCAGGCAGAAGGAGAGGAGGGGAACCAGAGGTGTGGGGGAAGGAGAAGATAAAGATGTGGAGGAAAAGATGGAGGAGGCAGAGGAGGAAGAAGAAAAGGGTGGGAGCGGGACCTCAGAGTGACACCTGTGTGTGCCATGCACATTGTGAGGCTGTCACGGCTAACGCCATGGCAGGCAGCCTAGAGTAGGAGTGGGCCTGGTTTCCCGGGGTAACATAATTATCAGGCCTCCTGGAGCCAGCCAATCAACATATGCCTAGCCAGAAGAAAGGGAACCTATCAGGGGAAAGCTGAAAGCCCCACGTTGGGCCAACAAAAATTACCTTGCAACTGTGTAACCAATCCGCTTGCGCCAACTACCCACTGTGTAACCAATCCGATTGCGCCAACTACCTGCTGCTTATTTTGACCTAATAAATACCCGAGAGAACTCGGGCTTGGGGCCTTTTGTCCTCACACACCTGGTGAGGGCGGGAGGCCCTGGCTTGAGTGAGTCAGTGATAAATTCCCCTATTGCAAGTTGCATTGTTTCGAGGAGTCTTCTTTCCCGACCGGGGACTCGGACTACGGGCAGAACACACATGGCAACAAAGATCCCTTGTCCCACCCGAGGTGAGTCAAGGAAACGTGCCTAGTGGCCCAAGACTCATCTTCTCATATCTATGCAAGCTGTAAACACCATGCTTAGGAAAACTTTTACTAAAGCAAAATATTTTCTTAGAATGTTTTTCCCTAAAGTATATCATCCATTACCATAAGTCAATAGCGCATGGAGGGACTTCCCTAGTGGTCCAGTGGCTAAATTCTGAGGTCCCCATGCAGAGGGCTCAGGTTCAATCCCTAGTTGGGGAACCAGACCCCACATGCTGCAGCTAAGAGTTCCCCGCGCCGCAACTAAAAAAAGATCCAGCACCACAACTGAAGACCCCATGTGCTGCAACTAAGACCCGGCACAGCCAAAGACATGAATAAATAAATAAATACTAAAAAAGAATCATCACAGGCTAAATAAATGGCCGTCTGAAGCCACTAAGATTTGGGGTGGTTTGTTACACAGCATTGCTTGTGGTAACAACTAACTGATACAAAGGATGAGACCAGTTTCACCAGCCTTGCACTTTCTGGGGACTGATCAGGCAGCGAGCATGAGAATCTGTCCCTCTCTGGGTCTGGGTCAACAGGGGTGGGCTGGGAGGACTGGGGTATGAGGACACACTCTTCAGAAGCAAACATTTCTTTCTTTCAAATCAAAGAGAAAATCCACAAACACAGAAGCAAGAAATAACCCAGGTTCACACAATTCTGTTTATATATATTTTCTCTCTATATAGACACGACTCTTCAGTAAACAATAACCAGATATGTCGGCAACACTGAGAAAAGGAGAGCACTCCATAGATAAAACGACTCTCACACATTTGATTCGGGGACACAAGGACACACACACAACATACAGAGACCCGAATAAACACAGTAAGCCAAATAAATAAGCACTGTTTCAAATCACAACCACGACGCTCTCTGGAACACCACGAGAGAAGGCAGAGAAGAGATCTTGTGCTGTACTTTCAGACCAGTCTGTCAAAAAATAAATAAGAATCGGAAGGTCTAGGACCTGAGTCTTGCTAAAATAACATCCTCTGTAGTGAAGAGTTGAATGGCAAAATAAAACTCTTATCTAGAGGGAAATTTCATACATGATCACCCGTCTCGGGAAGGCAGAGGGCCAAGGCAAGGAGATGAAACTTGCACAGAGTGTTCTTCGGAAGCGAGGTCCATCTCTCATCCATCCCACCCAGGACACCCGACTTGGGCAGAAGTTCAGATGCAGCCGAAAGTGCTGGGTCCAAGGGAAGCGCCTTCACAAGCAGGCCAGGCAGGGACTGCTCCCTTCCTGCTTTGCTCAGGACTGGAGGACTGATGCTCCCCCTCTGTCAAGGTTTCAATGTGCTTGGTGAGTCTCCTCTCCTCTCCAAAATCCTACCTGCCATTCTTGGGAAGAGCATCCTTCTTGGACTCTCTCTGTTTTTCCTGACACTGGTCCATTCTCCAAAGCAGAGAAGGGCTGGCATGACTGCTCTCCTGGGAGGACATGTAGGCAGGGTAAACTAGCTCGCCTAGGGTCTGTTTGGGGGGTTGGTGACCCTTTGTGTGAAGACATGGAGGGGACCATTTCCAGGCTGGGCTGTGACCTGGATGCCAGTTCATCAGCTGATTTTTTTTTTTCCCAAGGAGAACACCCGCCACACCCTCCCCTGGCCAACCTCTGTCCTCCTCTCTTCCCTTTGTCCTGAGTAAGCAAGGGCACTTAAGGAAATGCCAGCCTCCTTGAACAAGTGGCTTGCACCAACACACACCTGTCAAGCTTCTGGAACTCCGGACCCAATGTAGGAAGGAGAGGCGAGGTCCTCCCTAGGATGAGAGGAAGGGGATGTGGACTCTGCCCTGCCCGGAGCAGGGGCTCTGAGCAGGACCACGAAGAGGCCTGTCTCAAGCTTACAGACCCTTCTCACAGCCTTTTGTTGAAAGAAGAAAAAAGTCTCTCCCGGGGCCAGGGGGAGGAGGAAAAGACGAGAAAACACAACTGAAATCCCCGACCCCAGGAGAGATGTGTAGAGGACCCCATGTGCCTTTTCTAAATGGGAGGGAGTCTCAGGACACAGCTGGCTCAGGTACAAAGAAAGTGGGGAGGGAGAAACACTTGCAGTCCTTCCTGCAAGTCAGCGGTTCTCAAACTGGGGGCTATCTGGCAATGTCCGGAGAAGTTCTGGATGCCATAAGGCCCCAGGAGGGGCGGGCGGCGGCGGGGGGCGGGGGGCGCTACTGGCATCTAGCAGGGACAGGCCAGAGATGCTGCTCAACCCCCGACAGTGCACGGGGAGGCGTCCTTCATAGAAGAATTCCGTGTCAGCAGTGCTCTGCTCCCAGCCACGTTCTGGAACATCTCCAAAGGCCCCTTCAGAGCTCAGAGGCAGCCCCACAGACCTCTCCTATGCCCGTTTCCGAAAAGTTCCCAACCCAAGTCTCATCCGAAAAGACAGCTTGGAGGGATGGGGGGGAAAGGGGAGAAGACCATTCTGGAGACCACGAACGAAGATGGTCCTTCTGCCCACCAGCAACCCCCAACTCCCGCAAGGGAGAAATCCCAGGCTTGGGCGATCTTTGGTCAAACAGGAAAACGTAAGGCTGAACTGAAGGGGCAACCCCTCCACACCTGCCCAGCAGCCAAAGCTGGGGTGCTTTCTCTTTGCACAGAAGTCCATGCTCGGAACAGACGTCAGGACCTCGCTCCCCGGGCGGCTGGGAGGAGAAGCAGGCAGGACAGGCGGGCGGGCGGGCGCTGACGCGGCCCTCACTTGTTCTCAATCAGGGTCTGCACCTTGTACACGAGGTCCCGGGCCAGCTTCAGGACCTGTCTGGTGTTGTGTCGCTCGGCCATCTCTGAAAGAGCGGAAGGCAGAATCACATGAGCCTTCTCTTCGTCTGTCCTTGGGCCACACTTCCAGCAGAGACCCTGAGAGGTCTCTGGGGGTACCCCCATCCCCATCATCAACTGGCATCACCCCCAGAGTGGCTCTGGAAGCACATACTTTGGGGACGGCCTGTGACTCCAGGCCTCAGTTTCCTCATCTGTGAAATGGGAACCGTAACAGTACCTACTTCACAAGGTTACTGTGAGATCAAACAGGATAAAGTGTGTTTGTTTAAAACAATGCTAGGTTTTCTCACCATCCTCCTACAGACACAATGACTGGGCACCTTTTAAGAGAGAAATGTTGGGCAAAAGGCGGACGCTTAAAAGTAGAGCGGAAAGGAAGCAACAGAAGGAGATGGGAGGGTGGAGGGGAGAAAGCGCAAATAGCCATTTTGTCAAGAATCACACACAATGATCAGCTCTTTGAAAAATAATAATCCTAAATTTAGACACTTGTCATAAAGAAATCATTTGGTAGAAGAGAAAGACACTAAGACCATGGTTCCCAAATTGGGTGCCCAGGGTACCACTGGGAACTCATGGCAATTTGGGGGGAAATACAGCGATCCGCCACATCTGTTGAACACCACATAAGCTGCTAATGTGAGTGAGTGAGTTTGCAATTTGCGTTCCTATCAATGGCTTTATAGCTTTGCAAAAAAACTAAGTTTTCAGCAAGCAGTTGCCATGATAAAAGCAAGTATCATGTGAAAAATCACTATGGAAAGCGTAGTGAAGGTGGTGAGTTCAAACTGACTCCAAGATCTGAGAAGTTGGGCAAAGTCCAACAGGTGAGCACACCTATTAGAAACTACTTATTTAAATATAAAATATATTATTTTCTTTTGACTTACATGTGCTATTTTTTCAAATGGCTACTAAGTTGTTAGGATAGATATACTTATTAGGTGGTTTGGACTTAATTATTCAATAGTTACTGGATGGTCTGGGATGCCACGAAAATTTCACAGAGACACTAGAGGTGCTATGAACTAAGAAAAGTTTGAGAACCTCCACGCTAAGATATGAATTGCTCTGAGTTCTCAATTACAACCTCAAACCAAAACCAACATAGATGTTAAACCAGAAAGGATGGTTCAGTAAGTGATGAACAGGTGCTTGAGGTATATTCTGCTTTCTCAAAAAATCATTATATGGAAAATGGTTTTAAAAACATCAGTGGAAGAAAGCCTAGATACAATTGGATTCTGTGATTGTTGTTTAGTCGCTAAGTCACATCCAACTCTTTGCGACCCCATGGACTGTAGCCCACTAGGCTTCTCTGTCCGTGGGATTTCTAAGGCAAAAACACTGGAGTGGGTTGCCATTTCCTTCTCGAGGGGATCTTCCCAACCCGGGGATTGTCTCTGGGTATCTCCTGCATTGGCAGGCGGATTCTCTGGTTTAGCCACCATATACATAATTTTGGAAAAGACTGGATGAAAAAATGAATATTTTTAAATGAACCTATTAAGTGCAACATGGTTTTCTCGATTGGATCCTAGAGCAGAAAAAGGACATTAGTTAAAAACCAAGTGAAATCAAGTAAGTCTGTAGTTTAGTTGATAGTACTATCAGTGTTAATTTCTTTGTTGCGACACGTGTACGAGGATCAGGTAACATATTAACATTAGGGGCTGCGGCATTAAAAGGTACAGGAAACTCTCTGTACTATCTTTGAAATTTTTTTCTAATGATAACTAATAATGTTAATTATTACTATTTATTATTATTATTATATATTATTTAAATATAAAATATATTAATAATAATAACTAATAATGTTTCCAGTGTAAGGTCATCACTGGTGGCTTTTTTCTTATTTTGCTTTATCCAAAACCTTCTTTAGTTTAAGAAAATGTTTTAATAGCGATAATAGCAACAGCTTCTATTCAAAGCAACAGCTGTGAGCCAAGTACCATGTGACTGATGGGCCTGACATCCCTGTGGTCTCATTTAATCCTCCTGACGTCTCTGTGATGGAGGTGTCAGTACCATTTTATTCCCAAGGAATCTGAAGCCCAGAGATGTGGAGTCACTTGCCCAAGGTCACACAGCTCCTGGGTGGCAAGACTGTGTCTTTTTCACACCACCTTCCTGTATCTGCTTTCCCTCCACACGTCAACCCTCTGAAGTAGACACCTTCCCTCCTGTTCCCAGGTGAGGAAGCAGATGTTTAGAGAGAGGGGAAGTAACGTGTCTATGGCACAGCTCGTTCCCAGCAGAGCCAAGGTTGGCCCCTGAGCCTGATTTCAACCCCCAGGCCCCTTTGGCCAGATCCCTGAGAGAAACACACGTGGATCACTCAGGATTACGAGACATCAACTCATCCACTGGGAAATAGCCACAAGAGGTGGTCAGAAGCCTCCTCCGTCCTCTTCATTTTGAATCAATCTCAGGGACTCTCCATCCATCCCTCTCCAGGACCCAGGAAGGGGCCCTCCAGAAGCCTGCCCCCTTCGGATGAGATACTGATCACGTGGGTACCGTTAAAAAATTTGATGATGTCTGTGAAATCCATGTTGTTCTCCAAGATGATGTCACGGTAGACCTCCACCAGCGCCAGCGCGATGAACAGGACGTAGTGGGCGGATGAGACGTGTTTGGCTGCCCAGATGGTCTCCCAGACGGAGAAGACGTCATCATAGATGAGTTCTGCCAAGACACCAACACACACACACGCGTGGGGAGAGTCCCCCTCGGAGCTCACAGTGCTGCCCGCCCTCGAGGAGGATCCCAGGCCGGCCGTGCTCTGAGCTTCTGTCCTGGGGCGGCAGACAGAGCTCAGGCCAGGGCAAGTGACCTGGGCGCTGTCATCTGACAGCAGCCTGTTTCCCCTTTCTGTGGAAGAGGCTGGGCAGACTAGGTGGGTTGCATGTTTCCACCTCCGACATCCTGTGAGTGGAGGAACTGGGCAGGAGATTTGGTTTTCCTTGACCTGTCCCTGCCCTGACCCCGGGCCAAGGTCCTGCTCTCTGCCTGCACCCTCCAGCTCCTCTAGCACCCATGGGGTACCTCCCCTTCCCCTTGCACCCAGGCAGAGTTGGCTGCTGCTTCTGGGTCTAATAAAGAGAGACACCAGAGTAAGGATGGAGAGTAAGGCTTCCTGTGTCCAATAAAAATCAGTCTAAATCCCGGCTCCATCACTTATGAGCAAGGTGACCTTGGGATAATTACTTCCCCTCCATGAGCCCTTTCTTTTCCGCATCTGTAAGTGTGGTGATGTTGGTGGAGGAGGTTGCCATCTCTTTCTCCAGGGGAATCTTGCCAACCCAGGAATCAAACCCTAGTCTCCAGCATTAGTAGGCAGATTCTTTACCACTGAGTCACCAGGGAACTTCACATGGTGTGATACCAATAGTAATAAAGGACTGAAGAGACTTCTCTGATGGTTCAGTGGTTAGGAATCTGCTTTGCGATGCAGGGGACACAGGTTCAATCCCTGCTTGGGGAACTAAGATCCCACAATCGCATGCACTGCAATGAAAAGCCTGTGTGTGGCAACAAAAGATCCCATGTGTCACAACTAAGACAACACAGTCATATAAACAGATACATAAACAAATATTTTTTAAAAATAAAGGGCTGAAGAAATAATACATAGAAATGTCTCAGCACAGTGCCTGGCCCTTAATAAACACCTTTATACAGGTTAGGGGATTCCCAGGTGGCTCAGTGATAAAGAATCAGCCTGTCAAAGCAGGAGACTCAGGAGACCCAGGTTGGAGCCCTGGGTCAGGAAGATCCCCTAGAGGAGGAAATGGTAACCCCCTCCAGTATTCTTGCTGGGAGAATCCCATGGACAGAGGAGCCTGGCAGGCTACAGTCCATGGGGTCGCAAAGAGTTGGACAGAGCTGAGCAATTGAGCACACACGTATGCATACAGGCTAGATATTATTATCAGCATCATCCCCAATTGGCAAGATAGCCATGCACTGTGTCAGACATCATTTCTCAGTCACATGGGAAACAGACTTCACGGGCTTCAGAGTTCTTGGCCTCTGATAAGCCACTGAACAGAATGGTAGGGAACTGGGCTTGGGTAGACAGACGGGGGCTCAGATCCTGGCTCTGTCACTGCTAGGTCTGAATTTAGCTCTTCTCAGCCTTAGTCTCCTCATCTGTAAAGTGGGGATTGTGAGAACACCTACTACACAGTGTCTCTGCAGGATACGGTAGGAAAACTGTAGGCAGAACTCAACAGACAGGTGTTACTCTAGTCCAGTGGCTTTGCCCCAACACGTCCCAGCCTCACTGCTGTGGTATCTTTTCCCCCTGGGACTCTGCTACCAAGAGTCTGGGAACAAGGTCCCAGTTGGAGGTGTGTACCTCGCTTGAAATCCAGCAGGAACCAGCGGTAGCAGAAGTAGAAATGAGTGTAGTCCCCATTCTGATGCATCAACTCGAAGAGCTCTGAGTCCAGGATCTGTCAGAGGAAGGAAAGAAAGGCATCAGCCTCCTTGGCAAAGGCTGCGTCAGAGGGGACAGTCGAATAAATGATGCTACATCCCCATAGCAGACACCGCACAGCCCTTAACAACCGGGTGGAGCTTAAAAATGGTCAAAGAATTTGAAGTGGAAATCAATCTGACGCAACCTAACCCAGTCTTTTGCTAAAGAAGATATGCAAATAACCAATATGCACAGAAACCGTGCTTACCATCATTAGTAATTAGGAAAATGCAAGTCAAAACCATAATGAGCTACTATTTCATATCCACTAGGGTGGCTATAATAAAAATGACAGACAACAAAGGGCTGAGAGGATGTAGAGAAAATGGAACCTCGTGTGCTGCTGGTGGGAATTAGAATGGTACAGCTGTAGTTTTACTTGTAGGTATATCCCCAACAAAAATGAAAACCTACGTCCATATAGAAACTTACACATGGATGTACACCACGGCGTTATTCATAATAGCCAAAAAAGTGTAAACAACCCAAGTATCCATCAGAGGATGAATGGGTATACAAAATGTGGTCTATCTATGCAATGGAATATTCAACAATAGAAGGAATGATATGTCGATGCATGCTGCAACATGGACGGACCTTGTAAACATCATGCTACATGAAAAAAGCCAGACACAAAAAGCCACATATTGTGTGACTCCGTTTACGTGAAATGTCCAGAAGAGGTAAATCTACAGAGACAGAAAGTAGACTAGTGGCTGCCAGGAGCAGGGGAGAGGGATTGCTGTTAATGGTGGTGGTGTTTGCTGCTGTTTGGTTGCTAAGCGACGTCCAACTCTTCGGTGACTCGACGGACTGCAGCCCGCCAGGCTTCGCAGTCTACAGACTTCCCAGGCAAGGGTACTGGAAAGTGAAAGTCGCTCAGTCATGTCCGACTCTTTGCGACCCCATGGACTATACAGTTCATGGGATTCTCCCGGCAAGAATACTGGAGTGGGTAGCCGTTCCCTTCTCCAGGGGATCATTGCAACCCAGGGATGGAACCCAGGTCTCCCGCATTGCAGGTGGATTCTTTACCAGCCGATTTCCTTCTCCAGGGGATCTTCCCAGCCCAGGGATCAAACCTGCGTCTCCTGTGTTGGTGGTTGGTGTCTCTACCACTGAACCACCAGGGAAGCTCAGGAGATAGAGATTCTTTCTCAAGGGGATGAGAGTGTTCTGACATTAGACAGTGATGATGATTTCACACCTGTGACTATTCTAAGAGCCAATGAATCCAACATTTCAAAAAGGCAAATTTTACAATATATGAATTTATCTCAATAAAGCTCTCTTTCTCTCTCTATCTCTGTGTGTATGACAGAAAGAGAGAGAAAGAAATATACTCAAATATTTCTTTGCAGTCTGGAGGAGGAAATGACAACCCATTGCAGTATTCTTGCCTGGGAAATCCCATGGACAGAGGAGCCTGGCGGACTGCAGTCCGTGGGGTCGCAAAGAGTCAGACACGACTTAGCGACAAAACCACAACCGCCACCACCTTTCTCTGCAGAAAAGGACCAATACAATCAAATGTCCTGTTAAGGGCAAGGACAGTGTCTTGTTCATCATTGTAGCCACAGTGCCTGGGCCAAGTAAATGCTCAGTAAGAATGAATCCAGTGGAGTCAACTTGAGCTGTTGGGTGAAGGTTAATTTGAATTGAGTTTTTCAGTTTAACTTAACTGGGCTGAGTGAAGTAGGACTGAGTTACTGAGTTAATTTAAACTAGGCGTGGCTATTAAGTTGGTTTGTGGTCCATTGGGTTGAGCTGGAATAAGTTATATTACAGAGAAGCACAAGGTCATACCTGGATTAGCGACCTCATGTTGGCAAAGTGTGTGTCCATGGCGCCCCCGTGGGGGAAGTTCTGGTTCATCCTCTTCATGAGCTCGGTGAAGCAGCTGAAGGCAAGGGCCTCTGGGGAAAGAGTACAGAAGAAAGAGTCAACTCTGCCACTGCCCAAGGTCCCAGAGTGATGGTCCGAGGGTCCAAGCCGGTTCATTAAGTCCACAGCCAAATAAAAAACGTAAGGACATGGAGTATACCCATGCACATCATTTCAAGGGATGCTCTCCAATCTTTCATTATGCACTTCCCCCCTGAGAGGTGTGGAAATAGAGCATCCTTTCTTTTAGGAAACAATGGTGACAGCAAACACTGTGTTTTAAAGATCCCTAGTTGCTCTAATAAAAAGTTGACAATATTTGGTCCCAAATGTCTTGAAAAAAATTCTGTGGGGCTCATGAAACTCTCCTGTCTGAGAACCACTGTATTAAAATAACAAGTGTCAATACTGGAAGGGTGTTTGCAGGTGTTATGCAAAGGTCAAGCAACTTTGGGAAATGCTACTTAGAGAGTGACTGTATATACTAAGGGAAAAAAAAGCTCTGAGTATTTATGGAATTTAAAAGATTTATGTTGGGAATTCCCTGGTGGTTCAGTGGTTAGGACACTACACTTTCACCGCTGAGGGCATGGGTTCAATCCCTGGTCCAGTGGTTAGGACTCCACACTTGCACTGATGAGGGCATGGATTCAATCCCTGGTTGGGGAACTGCTAAGATCCTGCAAGCTGCATGGCACAGCCAAAAAAAAAAAAAAACAAAATCCGTTTCATACTGTTCAACCCAGTGTTTAAAGAATAATTTGAAAACAGTACCTATTTTCTCTTAAAGTCAAGTAGCTTTAGAGAAAGTTATAAGAAGGTTACCCAAGTAACCACAGAATCTTGTTCATTTTCTTTATTTTTCAGAACAGTTTAGATTTACAGAAAAATTGAGAAGAGTGTAGAGTTTCCATTTACCTCACACCTAGTTCCTCCCATTACTAACATCTCCCATTAATTTGTACATTTGTTACAATTAATGACCTACTTCAGTTCAGTTCAGTCACTCAGTCATGTCCAACTCCTTGCGATCCCATGAACCACAGCATGCCAGGCCTCCCTGTCCATCACCAGCTCCCAGAGTCCACCCAAACCCATGTCCACTGAGTCGGTGATGCCATCCAACCATCTCATCCCTGTTGTCCCCTTCTCCTCCTGCCCTCAATCTTTCCCACCATCAGGGTCTTTTTAAATGAGTCAGCCCTTCGCTTCAGGTGGCCAAAGTATTGGAGTTTCAACTTCAAAATCAGTCCTACCAATGAACACCCAGGACTGATCTCCTTTAGGATGGACTAAAGGACTGTCATCTCTCCTCAGGCTCCTCTGGGCTCTAACTGTGACTCAGACCTTCCCTGTTGTTGGTGACCTGATGGTTATGAAGAGGGCATGCCAGGTGTTCTATGGGATGCCTCTCTAGTGGAATTTGTCTGATGGTTTTCTCACAGTAAGACTGGGGTTATGGGTTATTGTGAGAAAGGCCACATAGGTGAGGTTCCGCTTGACTCACACCACATCAAGGGTGTACAGGACTGACGTGACCGAGGATGGGGGATGACCGTGGCCACCTGACAGGGGCAGTGTTTCCAGGTTCCTCCACTGCATGGCTTCTCTTTCACCTCCCACCCTCTTCTTCAGTGAACGTTCTGGAAAGACGTCACTATGCTCAGCTCTAAGAGTTGCGACTTATACTTCTCATTTTTAAACAACTTTATTGAGGCTTGCACAGCATAAATTCACTCTTTTAAATGTACTGGGTTGGCCAAAAAGTTTGCTTGGGTTTTTCTGTACAATGTTCTGTACGATGTTACAGAAAAATCCGGACAAACTTCTCAGCCAACCCAATATAATTCAGTGGTTTTAGTATATTCAGAGTTGAGAACCATTATCTCTATCTAATTTTAGAACATTATCATCACCCCCAAAAGACACTACATATTGGCAGTCATCACCTATTTCCCTCTCCTCACAGTCCCTGTCAACCACGAGTCTATTTTCTGTCTCTACAGATTTGCCCTTTCTGGAAGCACCCTTACCTTGATGTTGCTAACATGCCCAGCTTCTCAAATGCTCCTGAAGCCAGTTTTCATATCTGACTGGTTTCCTCATTAATACACTGAATAAAATCTTTGTTCATTTTATTTGTGTGTGAGAGTCATGTAATCTTTTGAAAATTACATTTTATCAGTTCTGAAGGTCATCCACTGAGCTGTTTGAGGGGATTAATCCAATGGAGACAAATTAAGTCCATTTGCCGCATCTTCTCTTGGTTTCTGAAGTGAATTTTGGGTGGCAACAGAGTTTTAACGTTTCTAACCCTCTAGTTCTTTTTTTCTATCGATATTATGTATTTGTTTTTATTTCTGGTTTATATACCTTCAACAAATTAATCTGAATTGGCGATAGCAATGGTTGGAGATTTGCTCTTATGCTTAACTATCTAGTGAGTTCTGTTGGGTGTATAATGAAAGTTTGTTTTCTGTTGGGTGAGAAATAACAAAGAATCCAATTTCATGGTCTACTTTTTTTTTTGCTTAGTTCCCTTTTGGGGAGATCTATTTGTCTATTTGCAACCTCAAATCGAGTAAGAATCACATGCTCACTGGAAGAAAAACGAGTCAGTTTTTGTGTTTCTGGCTCACTATATTCAGCAACATTTTAAAGTTTTTGGTGTACAAATCTTGCACTTCTGTTAAATTTATTTGTAAATATTTCACTCTTCTAGAAACTACTGCAAATGGAATTGCTTTTCTATTCTCATTTTTAGATTGTTTATTGCAATAGTACAGAAATATAATTGAATATAATATATCTAAATATAATATAGAACTGTATAAGTTCTATATCCTGCAATCTTGCTGAACTTGCTTATTAGTTCTAATATTTTTTTGACTCCTTAGGATTTTCTGTATGCAAGATCATACCATCTGCAAATACAGATGGTTTTATTTCCTTTCCAACCTAGATGTCTTTATTCCTTTTTCTTCAGTAATTGTCCAGGATAGGGCCTTTTGTGGCAGAAGTGGACATCTTTGTCATACTCTTGACTTTAGGTGAGAAGTATTCAGAATTTCATCACTGTGTATTAGTTGTGGGTTTTTCAGAGATGTCTTTTATCACGTTGATTAAGTTCTCTTTTGTTCTGAATTTGCTGAATTTTTTTTCACGAAAGGCTGTTGAATTTTGTATGATGACATGATCATGTGACCTTCATCCTTTATTCTATGAATGTAGTGAATTGCACTGATTGAATTTCATATATTGAGTCAGCCTTGTATTCCTGGGATAGATCCCATTTGATAACGATATATAATCCTTTTTATATCTTGATGAATTCAGTTAGCTAGTGTTTTGTTGAGGATTTTTACCTTGATTTCATAAAGGATATTGGTCTGTAGTTTTCTTTTCTTGTGATGTCTTTATCTAGTATTGCTATCTGGGTACCAATAGGTCCTCATATAAGGACCTGCACCATAGAATGAGTTGAGAAGCATTCCCTCCTCTTCTATGTTTTAGAAGGGTTTATGAAGTATTGGTATTCATTCTTTGTTAAGTGTTAGGTAGAATTCACCAGTGAAGCCATTTCGGTCTGAGTTTTCCTTTGTTTTCATTCATGTTTATATAACCAGTGGCTAGCAAAAGCTTGGATGGTGGTCAGGCACCTGGAAATAAGTGTTGGTCAATGTAGAACAAAAGAACTTTTTATTTCACTACGACCTTGATGTGTTCACTAGACGGGTCTTCTGAACAGCTGCACCAACCCAGTCTATGGAGTCACAAAGTAAGGTTAACCTTTCTTCTCTGCCGTGGGAAGGAAACTGCATCCCCAGTCCGGGGGCAGGGAGGGTACACTCACCATCATCCAGGATGACCAACAGCGGGGCCAGGAGGTCACACATGCCCTGGACGTAGCCGATCTCAATGTGCTGCCAGATGTAGCTGTAAGACACACAGGACGGCCAGTGATGGCACCCACAGTCTGCCTCTCCATCCCACTCCTCCTTTCCTCTCACCCTACTTCGGTCCCCCACCTCTCACCTGGACCAACTCCCCCAGCCTCCTGCCTGGATTTCCATCCCCGGGCTCATTCTCCTCAAGCAGCCTATGCAGTCACCAGGATGACCTTCGTAAAGCTCAGGAGCCTTTACAGGCCCTTCACTGCATGACAGGGGCGTCTGCTGCGTCCTCTCAACCCCCCTCGCAGTCTCACACACCACTTCCCAGGACTTCTTCCCTGCCGGCTGCACTGAGATATTTACTTCTGTACAAAGTGCACGTTCTTGCCCCTGTGTTTCTGCTTGAGCCATCCCCTCTGCCTGGAATTCTCCTCTGCCTCTTAATAATCATAACTACTGTTTACTGAGCATTTACTGTATGCTCTGTCCACTACATATGTATTTATCACTGAATTCTCAAACTAATCATATGGAAAATCTATCATTATCCCAGTTCACAAATAAAGAGAATAAAGCACAGAGAATTAAGTGACACGCACCAAGTCACACACCTCATAATGAACAGTAGAGAAAGGATTTGAATCCAGGGGACCTCACTCCATCGTGTGCTCCCCGTCGCTTGCACCTGCGCCATCCATTCCCCACCCCCGACAGCCCCGCCCCCGCCCCGATGGCCCCGCCCCGCCCCGACAACCCCGCCCCCTTCCCCCGACAGCCCCGCCCCCCGTCCCCCGACGGCCCCGCCCCCAGCCCCGGCCACCTGCACATGATGTTCCGCAGCTTCTCCAGGTTGGCGGGCGTGAAGTACCAGTAGTTGCGGTCACACCTCTGCACGTCCTTCTCGATGCGGTGTAGGTTCACCGTGTACAGGTCCAGGAGCTCAGGCTGCGGGCCCCCAGGAGGGGAGGGAAAGAACAGTCACACCCCAGCTCCTCACAGGGGAGGGAAAGAATAGTCACCCCAGCTCCTCACAGGGGATGGAAAGAACAGTCACACCCCAGCTCCTCACAGGGCAGGGCAAGAACAGTCACACCCCAGCTCCTCACAGGGGAGGGCAAGAACAGTCACACCCCAGCTCCTCACAGGGGAGGGAAAGAACAGTCACACCCCAGCTCCTCACAGGGGATGGAAAGAACAGTCACACCCCAGCTCCTCACAGGGGATGGAAAGAACAGTCACACCCCAGCTCCTCACAGGGGAAAGAACAGTCACACCCCAGCTCCTCACAGGGGAGGGAAAGAACAGTCACACCCCAGCTCCTCACAGGGGAGGGAAAGAACAGTCACACCCCAGCTCCTCACAGGGGAGAGAAAGAACAGTCACACCCCAGCTCCTCACAGGGGAGGGCAAGAACAGTCACACCCCAGCTCCTCACAGGGGAAAGAACAGTCACACCCCAGCTCCTCACAGGGGAGGGCAAGAACAGTCACACCCCAGCTCCTCACAGGGGATGGAAAGAACAGTCACACCCCAGCTCCTCACAGGGGAGAGAAAGAACAGTCACACCCCAGCTCCTCACAGGGGAGGGCAAGAACAGTCACACCCCAGCTCCTCACAGGGGATGGAAAGAACAGTCACACCCCAGCTCCTCACAGGGGAGAGAAAGAACAGTCACACCCCAGCTCCTCACAGGGGAGGGCAAGAACAGTCACACCCCAGCTCCTCACAGGGGAGAGAAAGAACAGTCACACCCCAGCTCCTCACAGGGGAGAGAAAGAACAGTCACACCCCAGCTCCTCACAGGGGAGGGAAAGAACAGTCACACCCCAGCTCCTCACAGGGGAGGGCAAGAACAGTCACACCCCAGCTCCTCACAGGGGATGGAAAGAACAGTCACACCCCAGCTCCTCACAGGGGAGAGAAAGAACAGTCACACCCCAGCTCCTCACAGGGGAGGGCAAGAACAGTCACACCCCAGCTCCTCACAGGGGAGAGAACAGTCACACCCTAGCTCCTCACAGGGAAAAGAACAGTCACACCCCAGCTCCTCACAGGGGAGAGAAAGAACAGTCACACCCCAGCTCCTCACAGGGGAGGGCAAGAACAGTCACACCCCAGCTCCTCACAGGGGAAAGAACAGTCACACCCTAGCTCTTCACAGGGGAAAGAACAGTCACACCCTAGCTCCTCACAGGGGAGAGAAAGAACAGTCACACCCCAGCTCCTCACAGGGGAGAGAAAGAACAGTCACACCCCAGCTCCTCACAGGGGAAAGAACAGTCACACCCCAGCTCCTCACAGGGGAGAGAAAGAATAATCACCCCAGCTCCTCACAAGGGGGAGAAAGAACAGTCACACCCCAGCTCCTCACAGGGGAGGGAAAAAACAGTCACACCCCAGCTCCTCAGAGGGGCACTCTTCCACAGAATCTCTCTCCTCCTCCTCCTAGCCCTCTCCTGTCATCACTGAGAAAACTTCCTCTATCTGGACCAATCAGATGTCTGACTTTAATTTTTGTTGATGCTGTTTCCTGAGAAGGCCTTTTTCATTTTGTCTGATGAACATTTTCTATTTTTTTTCTCACAATCCTATGAGGTATATGGAATTATTATCCTCATTTTATATAAGAATAAAGTAAGATCAAGATAACTAAGATCATGGCATCCAGTCCCATCACTTCATGGCAAATAGATGGGGAAACAGTGGCTGACTTTATTTTTCTGGGCTCCAAAATCACTGCAGATGGTGATTGCAGCCATGAAATGAAAAGACGCTTACTCCTTGGAAGGAAAGTTATGACCAACCTAGATAGCATATTAGAAAGCAGGGACATTACTTTGCCAGCAAAGGTCCGTCCTAGTCAAAGCTATGGTTTTTCCAGTGGTCATGTATGGATGTGAGAGTTGGACTATAAAGAAAGCTGAGGGCCGAAGAATTAATGCTTTTGAACTGTGGTGCTGGAGAAGACTCTTGAGAGTCCATTGGACTGCAAGGAGATCCAACCAGTCCATCCTAAGGGAGATCAGTCCTGGGTGTTCATTGAAAGGACTCATGTTGAACCTGAAACTCCAATACTTTGGCCACCTGATGCGGAGAGCTTATTCCTTTGAAAAGACCCTGATACTGGGAAAGATTGAGGGCAGGAGGAGAAGGGGACGACAGAGGATGAGATGGATGGATGGCATCACCAACTCGATGGACATGGGTTTGTGTGGACTCCGGGAGCTGGTGATGGACAGGGAGGCCTGAAGTGCTGCAGTTCATAGGGTCGCAAAGAGTTGGACACGACTGAGCAACTGAACTGAACTGAACTGAAGATCAAGATATATATATATATGCTGCAATATACATGTAACAAACAAATAAAAAAACAAAAACACTTCTAGGAAAAACAAAATTTTTTACAGGAAAACATGCAATTTAATATGCATTATATTGCTATATAGTATAAACAGAGAACAGTCATTTAACTAAAATTACTGTGACTATAGTGGCTGGATGGGGAATGGGTGGTTTCACTTGTGTGGTGAGGGTGCAGGGGTAGGGAAGGAAGAAGACTGAATCCTCTTCCTCCACAATGGGAAGTCAACAGGCAATATCTAAAACTGAAGAAAAACAAAAACATATCAAGCAGTAGCAATACAAGTATATTATTTTCAGACATGAGGGTAAACACCAGATAATTTGGGCAGAATGAGTCACTACTACTGCCTTGGGGGAGAGGCAGAGTTGGGCCAGACAACTTTAGGTTTTTGGATCCAGCCTAGTCTGACTGACTGACTCTTTGTGATAGAAATAACAAATTCTTTAAAAGAAAATGGATGTGGGGACTTCCCTGGTGATCCAGTGGTTATAACTCCTAGCTTCCACTGCAGAGGGCATGAGTTTGGTCCCTGGTCAGGGAACTAAGATTCCCCAAGCCATGCTGCAAGGCCAAAAAAATTAAATTAAAAAAAGAAAGTGAAGTCGCTCAGTTGTGTCCAACTCTTTGTGACCCCATGGACTGTAGCCCACCAGGCTCCTCTGTCCGTGGGATTCTCCAGGCAAGAACACTGAAGTGGGTAGCCATTCCCTTCTCCAGGGGATCTTCCCAACCCAGGGATTGAATCTGGGTCTCCTGCATTGCAGGCAGACTCTTTACTCTCTGAGTCACCAGGGAAGCCCCCAAAATAAAACAGGTACATGATCCTTGGCTTGGAAAACCTTTTCAGTTGACATTCTTCCCTCTGGGTTTTTATGGCAAGAAAGTAAAATATTCAAGAGATACTGGACCTGAGCATAAACCAAGATGTGCCTAAGCTGGGATTTGAACCCAGCACTGTTTGTCTGCAAAAGTCTGTGTTCTTTAAGTATTAAATTACCTTCTCTTCCAAATGGATTTCTACAGTGAACCCTCCATGATGGGGTAAAGGCAATGAAACAGAGGTCGTTCTGGATAATAGAGGTTTGCCACCCTTCCACGGCTGCAGAAAACAAAGAGGAGGAAAATCCTGGTGACTTACGGAGTAGGTGACGCCACTGGAAGACACAGGGGATGCCTCGCTGTTGGCCGAGGTGGTCACGGCCAGAGAAGCGAGCGCGGGGAAGAGACTCTCCATCTCAGGCTCCTCTGAGAGGTTGTCCTCACTGTCCACCTGGCTCTGCTTTTCCACCTCGCTGCCCCTCCAGCCTTCCATCGCGGGGCCCTCCTTTTCGGGCAGAGCCACGTCCAGGCTGCCAGTGATGGACATGAATTCGTCCATGCTCTCGTTGGCCAGGAGGTCGCTCTCCAGGCTGTCCTGCACGGCCAGCTCCTCACGGGTGGCCTCATCCCGGGACGTGGTGGCCTCACTGCTCTGCCCGTCATCCATGCTGCTGTCCCTGGGTCGAAGCACCAGGGGGGCGGCGCGCTGGGCATCCAGGACGCTGTCTTCCGTGCTCAGGCTGGGTTCTGAGTGCTCCGAGAGGCCCGAGGAGAAGTTGTGGGAGGAGGGATGGCCTGAGTCTGGGGAGCAGGTGCCATTCACCAGGTTCCCGTTGGGGATCTTGGTCGGTTTCTCCTCCAGCCTGCCTTCTGCCTCCACCTGCTCCACCTCGTCCACAGACTCAAAGACCTGCAGACAAGGTGCACAAAGACAGATGGGCTAGGATGTCTGCCATGGTGCTGCTTCCAGCACCGAGCTGAATAGCTATCCACAGGGGGTTGGTTCAAATATGGAACATGCATACAGGGGAACGCTACGCAGTCAGTAAAAAGATGGAGGCAGAACAAGGTGGGACATAGTCTCCCATTTGTAGAAAATTTAAAAGTGCTCCGTATGCAGGAACAGGCATAGAAAGATCCAGAAAGAAACAAGGGAGCATTGCAGTTGGCTCTGAGGAAGAAAACCTTTCATCACACAAAATTATGTGCACAAAAAATTTTTTTAAGTTAACTAATTAGTTAACTGCATAAGGAACAGGCTTAAAATATATCCATGTAGTTAACCATTATGAATCAATTTTCAAGAACACTTAGATGAATATGAAATATTATGGAAAAGTCTCCAGGGTATATATCCAAGATCTATTTGTGGTTATTTGTGTCTTTAGGCCATATCCCATCAATGCAGACTGTATAAGATCATGTCCCAAGGTCATTTGAAATATTTCTTTGGTGTGGTTATATCACCCACTTGATTTACTGGTAATTTCATGTGCTTCTGGTTTTAAAAAGATTTCTTTTCGATTAAATTGCTTTCAGTCGTGTTAAAAAAACAAAACAAAACATTTTCCTAACTCCAAAGTCAAAACTAGAAAACAAAGTATATTCAGGGAAGATGGCAATGTTATTTCTAGGGAGGGCATGTAGGGGTTAGGGCTGGGCAAAACCAAATTTAGTTTTCTCTGCAATATTATTTTAATAGGCAGAAGAGATTCACGTATCACTTGTGTAGGCAGAACTTCAATTTTTAATGGAAGTATAAAAAGCTAAAACAGAGAAATCTTTAGTGATCTGGAGATGAGGGACTTCTGATCCCATTACTCCCGGCTGGAGGGAGGTGGATGGGCGGAGGGGGCGGGGCCTCTGGGGGGTCACCTGTGTGCTGCTGCTGGAGTCGCTCTGCAGGCGGATGTTCTGGCGGCCGGAACTGCAACTCTGGGAGGACTGAGAGGAAAAGGGGGCAGGAGGGAGCTCAGGTGAGGCTGCATCTAGGCTCAGGGTCCCGGCGCTGAGCTCAGGACGGAGTGCTAGGCTGGGAGTCACTAAGTGTGGTCTTATCTCTATTCCTGACATGAGCAAGTCCCCTCCCAGGGCCTCAGCTTCCTATGTGTCAAATTAAAGTGGGTGGGGGGCTCATCCCTCATCGCTCATCCCCAGAGCCCCTTCGGAGGCTATACAATCCACAGGACCTCCACCTCCCCCCTGCAACCAGAGACCGCCACTTTTAAATGCTCTGCACTTGAGACTTTGAACTCAAAGGACTGGCTGTATTAATGCCTATTTTCTGCTCCTTCCCTGTATACATGCTTTTTGCCCTATAACTTCCAGTTTGTGTCTACTCTGAAGCAAAGCTAGGCCGTGTGACCTGCTTCAGCCAATGGGATGTTAGCAAACTCGACAGGGCACACACATAAAAATGCTTGTGCATTTCTGCTTTTTCTCTTAAAGATTTGCTTTCATTGTGAGAAGGTGACCAGGCTAGTCTGCTGGAGGATGAGGCATGAGGAGCAGGGTTGAGCCACCCCAGACACGTGAGAACCCAACATAGAACAACAAACCTTTCAGCTGAGCAGAACTGCCCAGCTGACCCACAGACTCATGAGTAAAAAAGAAATCGTTATTGTTGGATGTCATTGGCTTTTGGGGGTTGTTTGTTACACAGTATTAGCGTGGCAATTGATGACTGATACATCATTGGTGAAGGGAACTGACTTTCTTTTTACCTCCAGCTTTTGGCTGCTAAACTTGGGGCTCCACCAGGACAGATATGTCTGACCTGTTCACTGGAGCATTCCTGACATTCCAGGACATTGCTGACAGTACCTGGCACATGGTAGGTACCCCATAGCATTTGCTGAATAAGTGAACGTCTAATGTTGTGCTGGGTACTTTAATATATACTATCTTGTTGGAGCTGCACGCAAATCTCCCCTACACAAACGATCATTTCCATTTCATAGATGAGGTGACTGCGGCCCAGTAGTAAAGCTGCTTGCCTGAGCCCCAGAGCTAAGAAATGAAGGGGCTGGAGTTTGGAGTCAGGTCTGTGCTAAGGCCCCAGACACCCAGCCCTCGCTCTTCCTTCAACAGCCCCACGAAGCAGAGCCCAGCTTTTAGCCTCCACCTGGCCCCCAGCAGGGAGCCGCCCATCACCTCGTTGCTGATGGTGGAGTCCCGGTGCATCATCCGCTGCAGGTGGCTGTCCAGGCTGGCCCCCGACGAGCATTTGGCCAGGGCAGCCGCGTGGGACTCCCGCTCCCTCTGCCGCACGATCGCCTCGCAGCCCAGCCACTCGGACATGGTCTGCGCGTAGCAGGCGTGAATCTGCTCGTCTACCTGCCAGGGCAGATGCACAGTCAGCCGGAGAGAACAGATCAGTGGCTGCCAGGGGTCAGGGATGGGAGTGAGCAGAGGGAGGTGGGTATGGCTATAAGAGGACATGAGGACCACAGCAGCACCAGAAAATGTTCAGCATGTTGACTGTGGGGGTGATACACAAACCCACTCGTGTGATAAAACTGTGGAGAACTAAATAGACACACACGTGAGTACAAGTAAAATGGGAAGTCTGATCAAGACTGACATATATATATATACATGCATATATATATATGTGTGTGTGTGTGTGTGTGTATAAGGAAATATTATACAGCACATGGAATATACCCAATATTTTATAATGACTATAAATGGACTGTAATTTATAAAAACATTTTTTTATTGTTAAGTCCAGATGTCTGGACTGAGTAAAATATTTATTGAATGTCTACTATATGTCAGGCACTATGTTAATCAGTTAGTTTAAAATAATTTTTTTAATCTTATTTTTCGATTATGTTGCATGCCATATGGATCTTAGTTCCCAGACCAGGGATTGAACCCATGCTCCATGCATGGGAAGCACAGAGTCTTAACCACTGCACCACCAAGGAAATCCCTAATTTATAAAAATTTTAAATCAGTATATTAAATGCCTGAAACTAACATAATGTAAATAAACTATATCTCAATTAAAAAAATAGACATATTTATTATAGACAACAACAAAAAGAAATGCAATAGAATATGAACTTTAAAAATGAAGATTGATATACTGCCAGTATATATCCATGTTGATGTCAATACCCTGCTTATGATAAATTGTATTACAGTTTTGCAAGAAGTTACCATTGTGGGAAAGCTGGATGAAGGAGATGTCTCTGCATTATTTCTTACAAGTGCATGTGAATCTACCATTATCTCAAAAAAGCTATTTGAAAGAAACGACATCTGTGGTTTGTGCTGCATTTAATGGACGGCGCTGCTCTCAACCTTCCTGCTCCCCCATATCTCCCTGTCCCCCTGGTCCACCAGGGGACTAGAGCTCCCCCACCCCCCACGGTACCTGGTTCTTCCTGTTGCCAAGGACCCCACTGCCCCTCTGGGTTAACCAACCTCCTTTCTCTCTGTTTCTGTCATCCCGAACTGGTAGTGGCCCAGGAGGAAAGGCCACACGGCTTTGCGGATCTCCGGCTGGATGCCCCCGTAGTAGATGAGACGTAGCAGCTCCTGCTCCTCGTAACTCTGATAGGTGGGGGAGGCAAAGATTTGGTCAGCACAAAACGAGGGCATGGGCTCTGGGACCCAGTAGTCCCAGCATCAGACCGAGCCCTCAGTGATCATGCTGTGAACAAGCAAACCCACATGGACACAGATGTCCGTGATGGCATCATATTTGAAAAAGCCTAGGAAATCTCCAATTGCTGTTATTAATAAATGAGTAAGAAATACACCTCTATAGTGTCAAGTAACTAAAACAGCAGGGAGTACGGTGTTCCATCAGCCCTGATAGAACAATACAACCCAGCAGGTAGTAAGTGGGTGCAGAGGTGTTAGATGAAAAACACCCGTTTTGACTATTTATTGTTTCAGCCAATTTGTCCTTAGGATCGTGCTTCCCAAACTGGGGAGATCTCTAGGAGCACTTGGGGAACTTTCTTTTCTTTTTTTTTCTGCAATGCATGGCCCGAGAGATCTTAGTTTCCTGACTAGGAATTGAATCTGGGACCTCAGCGATGAAAGCATGGAGTCCTAACCACTGGTCTGCCAGGGAATTCCGTGGGAAACTCTCAAAATATAAATTCTTGGGGTCCACTCTTAGAAGTGCTCAATCAGTAAAGCTGGAGTGGGGCCCAGAAGTCGATAAATCTTTTGCATTCCTTAGGAAATGTGCAATCATGCTCACAGACTGCCAGGGATTATGAACACTTTAACTTTTCGAGAAAGGTAAGCTGCTATATCCATTTAAATTGAAAATGGACATCAAACAGCTTTATTTCTAAGAATCTACCGTTGAAATAAGAAAACTAGTATAGAAAGGTATATGCTTATAAAGATGTTGACTATAGCACTGCTGAAATAATTAAAAAAAAAGAAAAGAAACAGGAACAGCCTAGCTGTCCATCACTAGAGGAAGATTTGACTAAATTATGGTCCATGCATATATGAGGGGCTAAGGTTCTAACATGCAGTATTTCACCTAGGATCTGAAAGATGTCCTTCATAAAAAAGTAAGTTGATCACTCAAAATGCAAATATAATGTCACCTCATTAAAAAATGAATTTCAGCTTTATCTGTATAGACATACCTGTGAATGTATAAGTATAGGAAACGTATAGCAAGTTCTACACCAAACTGATTCTAGTCATTAATCTAGGGGATCAGAACTGGGGGTGGGGTGGGTGCAGCAGAGACATAATACCTTAAAACTTTTTAAAAACATGTACACTTGCATTCTTCATTCTTTGAAGAATGATAAGAGGTCCCCATAGTCTCCATCCCCCCAAAGTCTGGCCAAGGCTTACCGTGCTGTCCTGCAGGTACTGCTCCCAGATCCCGGCTGTCAGCCCGTGTCCAGCATCACAGGGCAAGTCAGGGGACACGATCATGTGATTGACCAGGGCTGACAGGTGGGTCCTCACGGTAGACAGGTGTCTGCAGTAGGCAAGCCCTGTGGGGAGGGAGGGCAAGTGTCACTGCCCAGCATCCAGCACTCACACTTGGTCTCACGAAGTCTCCAAAGTACTGTCCTCCTCGCAGTCTGACCGAACCCTTGTGACCAGCAAATTCTCATCATCCCCCTTTTCCAGGTCGAGGAAGGTGAGGCTCAGAGGGGCGAAATTACTTGCTGGCTAACTGCTTCATGGCCCTGTGACCCTGGGGAAGTCACATCACCTCTTTCAGCCTCAATTGGGGTGATGCTCACTCCTCTCCAGCTGGAAACCAAGGCATTTAATTCACAGGCTGGGGGCAGGAAGGGGCAAGTGACTCTACAGGCTCATGTGCCTCGGGGTCCCTCCAATGAACACCAAGAGAGAGAATGGGAGAGGAGAGGACTTGTTCGAGTTGCAGCTGGATAAAGAAGGCCCTGAGGTCAGTAGCAGGGGAGGTGCTGAAGGCACTGCTTTGCTTTCAAAGATGGCTCTGCACTCTTAGAGGATTACCCGCCAGCCTTCATCAGCTCCACCCTGGGCGCCTGGAGGCCACAGCGCCTGGCCCACATACAGGATTCAGCAAATGCTGGCCTGTGTTTGCTCTGACCATGCCCTTTCCTTCTGGTTACTCCCGACCCCCAATTCATCCTCAAGTCCCAGAGAGGACCCTGGACCACCTGGAGCCTGAGGACTCAACCCACCAACAATCGGGCTAATCACGATGATTGTGATGACGATGGTGTGATAGCTGACACTTACACAGCACACACTCTGTCCCAGGGTGCCGCTCCCAGAGCTTAGATAACTTAGGTGATTCTCACTACGACCCTATGAAGCAGGTCCTCTTACTATGCCCATCTTACAGATGGGGATACCAAGGCACAGTCTGCATGTATCACTTGCCCAGGTTACGGTGCTAGGTGTGGAGCTGGGATATGAACGCAGACCATCTGCTCCAGAATCCGGGCTCTCAACCACCATCAGGGAGGAGCCACATCATGTGAGGGCATCAAGCCCACCTTGACTCCTACCCCTTCTGCCAGGAAGCTCCTCCACTGTGGTTTCATAAATACTTGCCCAGCGCCTCCTCCATGCCAGGCCCTGCATTAGGCACTGCGGATGGATGGTAACAGAACAGGCAAAAAGCTTGACCTTGGGGAGCTCACGCTTTCCCCATCTCTCCAGGCTGATACGATCTGCACTATTTTTTCACAGGCCCATGCAGGATGTAGTAACACTTTCCTAGATTTCCTGAAAATATACACGTGTTTTATCTTCCCCATCTAGGCTGTGAGGTTGGGGAAATAAAACCTGCTAAAGAATCAGAATAGGAGAGTGGAAAAACAGTCCTTGCAGGCCTGGGTTTGAGAACCCCAGCGCTGTCACTTTCGCTGTGTGACCTTCGGCAAGTCCTTGTGCCTCTCTGTGCCTCAGTTTCCTCACCTGTTAACTGGAAACCATCAGAGCACCTGTGTTATTAATTTAGTTTTTAAGTTATTGGGAAGGGATTAGGCCATCTTACTCTTCTGCTTCTGCCTAC
The DNA here is from genome assembly GCF_963930625.1 of Muntiacus reevesi. NCBI lineage: Eukaryota > Metazoa > Chordata > Mammalia > Artiodactyla > Cervidae > Muntiacus > Muntiacus reevesi. Next base: position 8,553,713 of record NC_089261.1, read on the forward strand.
AGGAAGAAAGAACTGACATCCATTGAGCACCAACTGCAAGCAATGTTAGCTGCTATATGTATGTTTCCATTTAATCCTGAAAACACACCCTCTAAGGTGGGAAACAAGAGATGCAATGGTAATTAAACCTTGCTCCTTCCAGCAAGGAGCCCCATTATTCACTGCCTTCTCTTAGAACCATGGGAGAAATTTCATGCCCAATCTGTAAAAGAGGAAATTGAGGCTCAGGGAGGTTAACATAACTTAACCAACACTAGACACCTAGGAAACAGCCAGGCTCACTCCCCTGATACTGCTGATATGCACTAGGCACTGAATAAATGCTCCCTGGAGACCATAATGGCAAATAAGGCCAATACGCACATCCATAGAAGGCTCTGGAAAGGATCTGGTACTTCATATTGTCACAGAGAAGCTTCAAGGGAGCCCTGCAGGTGGAGCAAAAGGAAGACATTTAGTACAGATCCACACATAGCCTGGGCTTGCTGGAGAGGAACATAACTCATCATCTTTGGGGAGCAGATAAGAACCAGCCAGTCAAAGAGACCAGGGGTACTGTTGTTTCCACCTGCCCCTTCTTTTTGGAAGTTTCCTCCTTCCCAATTCTGTTCCTATGCTTTGGGTGGAGCTGATTCTACCCAGTACACACCTCAGCTCAGAGGCACAGTGCTTGGGTCAGGGGGGCATCACATGATTCAACCTGGGCCAATGAGAATCAACCCTGACACATCTACTAGAAACATGACACTCTTCTTTACTTGAATTCCTAAGCCAGTGGGATACAGGGCAGCAGCTGCTAGGATCCATTTTTATTGCTGCATAGGAAGGGCCTGCCTGAGAATGAAAGTATCTTAGAGATAAGCAGAGCTGAGAGCTAAAGAAACACATTCCTGTGTGGCACATCTGGATCCAGCCATGCCTGAAGCCCCCATGCTGCTGGAGGTCTCAGTTCTATCAATACGTTTTACTTTCCATTTGCACCAGTTGGAAGTGGGTTTCCACTACCAGCAGAAAATGTTCTGACTTCTAAGGTGACCCAGCTGAACCAGAGAGGAGACAGTCTGGGATTCAGAGTCTGGTTAATTGCAGAGCAGGTAATGCCTCAGAGATTCTCCTTGCACGGGAATTTGAGACGGGGATGCTGTTTTGGGTGAAAGAGGAGAGAGAAATACGGCCTCAGAACTCATGGGGAAAACAGGACTGCTGAAAGAAGTGTGGTCCATTCTTGGAGAGAACAGAGTGGAAGAATATCACACCCATTAAAAACCCAGGGAGACTGGGAAGGAGGCATGGCTGAAGTCCTCCAGGCATGCACAGGGAGGCGTTAAACACTCAAGGCACCCTCTTGTGCCCTTAGGCTGGTGAGGCTCAGGCAGCCTGGTCGCTGCTCCCTAAAGCAGCCTTGGCTGTCCGTAAGATGGTGAGCTCCCCACCACTGCAGCTGTGGAGCAGATGCTATGAGGAGGGGTACTGGGTTAGAGCAGCATTTGTCAATGGTCCATGGACCGTCAGTCACAGAATCACTTGGGGTTTCTCCAGCATGTGGATTCCTAGGCCCTGTACAGATCTACTCAATCAGGATCTCCAGGAAGTGGTCGAGGAAGCAGTATGTGATCCCCAAGGTGATTCTGATGGATATTAAAATGTGAGAATCTCTAGTCATTTCAGTGCTTCTCAAGCTTACAAGCACACACTTCATCTTGGGACCCTAGGTGATGTGTTAAACGCAGATTCGGCTTCAGTAGTTCTGGGGCGAGGGGCAGAGAATCTGCTCAGGTGATGATGCTGCTGGTCCACAGACCACACTGACAGCCAGGAGTTCTGTGGCTTCACAGATGGGACGTTGGCCCCCACTTATATTCCTATGACTGAAGAATGGGCCATGCACTGGGACAGAGGCCCAGCAAGGAAAAAAGGATTCCACTCTCCCAGGCCAGGCCAGGCCGGGTCAGTGGGAAATAGGACCAGTCTCGTGAATAGGCCGAGTAGTCCGGAGAAGACAGAGCTCTGTGGACAAGGAGAGAGACCATTTGGGGATTTAACTTTATGCAATAAATTTAAGAAGTGTCATTTACTGAATATCACCATGTGCCCGATACATGGACTGGCCGCTTTTAAGCCATTATTTGTCCTTAAGACAGCTAAATAAAGCAAGCATTTCCTTTAGTCACTGGTATTCACAATATTTAAGATGGTGGTAACTCCATCTGCCAGGCCCGTGAATGTAGAAAAAGCAAAGACCCCTGCCGATGCGTGGTAGACACAGAGCATGCATGATAAGTCATTTTTTGTTGTAATAAATCACTGAGATTTTAGGACTGTTTGTTACAGCAACAGTACCTTGTTGATCCTGACTGATATATGTAAGGAAGCTAGGACTTCACAAGGCTAGGATTTAGCCAAGATCTGAATGATTCTATGTTGTTGTTGTAGTTTAGTCGCTCAGTCATGTCCGACTCTGCGACCCCGTGGACTGTAGCCCAGCCAGGCTCCTCTGTCCATGGGGTTTCCCAGGCAGGAATACTGGAGTGGGTTGCCATTTCCTTCTCCGGGGGATCTCACCCACCCAGGGATTGAACCCACCTCTCCTGCATTGACCGGTGTGCTGTTCGCCGCTGGGCCACTAGGGAAGCCCTGGATGCTGCTATAGCCTGTGTTAATGCCCCTGAATTCAGCGCAGGACGAGAAATGGGCGCCTGCACGCCTCCAGTCCGCACTTGCATTTCTTCCGTGCACAGCCCAAGCCCCTCATACCTCTCATGGCTGCAGCCGTTGGCCGAGCCACCGTCAGCCGAGCCGCTCTGCGAACAGGAGGAACAGGAGGACTGCCGGGGGCTGGGTTGCCACAGGGAGGGCAGGTTACTCACAGAGACATCCATTAGGTCCTGGGGAACTGTGGTGGGAGCAACGGCAGAGGAAGAGCCCTGGTAAAGCTTTTGCGGGTCACAGAAACCTCACCCCAAAGCAAGCAGCTCACCCCCACACCAGCGCAGGGACAGGGAAAGGCCCTGAATGGCACAGCAGGAAACAGCGACCTCAATCACTGTCTGACCCAGGTCCTTGAGCCCATCCAAGTCAATAAAGGCCACCACCAAGATTGCGGGTCCCCAGGGTGATAGGAAGGGCTGATGGCAGTGGAAGAGACAGAAAGAGATCGGAGCCAGACAAACAGGCCCAGTCGCAGAGCAGGAGGCCAACCCCCACCATGTTGTCCTTCAGCTGTCCGCATGGGAGGCTGGCAGGAAGGCAGGGGAGCCCGCTGGGGAATCCTGGGGAGGACCGATGGCCTCGAGTCCCCAGAGGTAGGTCTCATGGGGAGCCCTTGGTGGTGAGATGTAAGGCAGCCTGGCTCCACAGGGGAGGCAGGACACTCAACAGCAAGGGGACCCAGAGGAATCCCCACTGATGAAGATGCCTGCATGGTCCATGGTCCTGTTCCTATAGCTGCTCTACCAAGAGAGCCTCAAACAGGTTGGCAACTCCCCCAGAATCACGCGGGGTGCTAGTTTAAAAGCCATATGCCTGTATCCCACCCGTATGCCTGACCTACTGGACTAAAATCTCCTGGTGATACGGCCCTCGGGTCTGTCTTTCAAAAAGGGTTCTGAGGTAGCAGCCATGTCTGAGAACTAAGGGGCACAAACAGTCTCCGAACTCTTGGACACTGGTGGTTCCTGATCAACTGCTCCCAAGGATGTACCACTCATAGTTCCCCATATTGTTTTCTTTCCCGGCTCCATGGAAGCCACAGCATTTGCAACGCTGCAGAACAAACACCGGTGACCCAGGCATTACCATTTCTATGGTTAATTTCCCGGCCTCTTGGTGCAAAAAATGCTATTTTCTCTAGGACAGGACTTGCTGAATATCTCCTGTAAAGGGCCGGGTAGACAATATTTGAGGGTTTGCAAGACATTTGGTCACTATCATAACCATTCTACTCTGCCATCCTAGAACAAAAGTAGCCAAAAAAAATTGCAAACAACTGAGGATGAGTTATGTTCTAATAAAATTTCATTCAGGGACACTATAATGTGAATTTCATATCGTTTTCACCTGTCACAAAATATTGGTTTTTTTTTTTTTTCAATTATTTAAAAACATCAACACCAACCTCAGTTCATGAGCGAAATAAAGGATTTGGATTTTGGCCTTAGCTTGCCAAGCCCTGCTTTAGGAACTTAAAGGGGCACACATTTGCCCGGTGAGCAGCGGCTCCTTAAGGATGGCTGGCAATACCTGGCCTCTCCCCTTGGGCTCTAAGGAGAGGAGGAGCTGTGGACCTGGCCCCCCCAGTCATCACAGCGCCCTTGGTGACAGCGTCTGCCCCACCCACGGACAGAACAGAAAGCCGCTAACAGAATGAGGTTCTGGGGTCCATCAAAAGTGGCTCTGTAGCAGACTCACCAATGAACTGGCCAAGAAAGACCAGTCAGCCCCTATAAAATGTTCTGGAAAACATCCCAGTTCTCAGCCAACCTCCGGGAAGCACTGACCAGGATACTGGCCCCGGTGTGGCAAGCATGCCCCCAGCCCCAGCCTCTCGCCCCCTGCAGACATCATCAGTGGACCCCTCTGCTGCTGAACCCACAACACTCCAAGCTGTGTCTTGTAGCACAGAGGCAAGACCGTGTAAGGCCAACAATTTTCCCCTGCCTCCATCTCCCCCTGAGGACCAAGACTCAAATGACAACATGGCAGAGGTGGCCAGCGCCCAGTCCCAGGGGTGAGGGGAGCCCAGACGTTACTGAGGGGCTGCGGCTTCAGGCGTGACGTGGGGAGGGTCGTGTCCCATCTGGCTTGCGCCCACCGGCTGCCCCTGGCCACCACTAACACGGACCGGCCTGCAGGAACCACCATCCAGGCAGGGCCCGCGGAGATGGGGGGAGGGCTGCCCAGGGGGCTGGAAGCAACTTAAGAGACAAAAATAAAAACACCAATGAAATGGAAGGTCTGCGGTGGGTGGGACAGGACACTGAAAAGGCGGAGGAACCAATTCCCCGGGGGTTGGACCTTTCCCCGTCCTGCTCCACAGTTCCCGTGGCTTGTGTTTGTTAGAGGAAGAAAGAAGGCCGACGTCTATAAAGAGCCTACTATGTGCTGGGTGCCATACCATAAAGGGAACCGCCTCAACTCTCATGAGACTGCAAGGCAGTGGTCCCCAACCTTTTCAGCTCCAGGGACTGGATCTGGGGAAGACAACTTTTCCACGGACCGGGGTTGGGGTGGATGGTTTGGGCATGATTCAAGCACATGACATTTACTGTGCACTTTATTTCTGTTATTATTGCATCAGCTCCACCTCAGACCAGCAGGCACTGGACCCCTGCTGCAAGGGATGTGTTTTGTGTCCTATTTTGCACGAGAGAAAACGGAGGCTCAGAACGACAAGACAACTTACCCACCCAAAGCCTCACCAGGTCATCACTGGGGTATCTGGTCTTTTTGGCTAAAGTCCCTTTTTCTCTTCCCACTAACAACAGCTGTCGCTTTCTGAGCTCAAGTCCTACCATTATCCCCTTTTACAGATTTGAAGACTGAGGCACAGTGAGTTTAAGCAGCATGCCCAAGACCACCCAGCTAATAAGTGATGAAGCTGGGATTCCAACCCAGAAGATCAGACCCCGAGATCCTATTCATACTCTCTCAGCTGTTCTCCTATTGGCTGTGGACTCCCTAACCTGTCCTTGCCCTAGATCAGCGGGTCTCAACTTGGGTGCTGCTGGCTTTCCAAGGGACACTTGGTGATGTCTGGAGACATTTCTGGCTGTCACAATGTGTTGGTGGTGGGGATGGATTCACTAGTCATCCAGTGAGTGGAGACCAGGGAAGCTTCTCAACATCCTACAGTGCATAGGACAGCCCCCACCACAAAGAATTTTTCTTATTGTTCTGTCACCAAGTCGTGTCCGACTCTGTGACCCCATGGACTGCAGCACTCCAGGCCTCCCTGTCCCTTACCATCTCCCGAAGTTTGCCCAAGTTCATGTCCATTGAGTCAATGATGCCATCCAACCATCTCATCCTCTGCTGCCCCCTTCTCCTGCCCTCAATCTTTCCCAGCATCAGGGTCTTTTCCAATGAGTTGGCTCTTTGCGTCAGGTGGCCAAGGTATTGGAGCTTCAGCATCAGTCCTTCCAATGAACATTCAGGGTTGATCTCCTTTAAGATTGACTGGCTTGATCTCCTTGCTGCTCAAGGGACTCTTAAGAGTCTTCTCCAGCACCTCAGTTTGAAAGTATCAATTCTTCGGTGCTCAGCCTTCTTTATGGTCCAGCTCTCACATCTGTACATGACTACTGAAAAGACCATAGCCTCGAGCATACAGACTTTTGTTCGCAAAGTGATGTTTGGTTTTAAATACACATCCTACAGTGCATAGGGCAGCCTCCACTTCAAAGAATTATTCCATCTGAAATGTCAGTGGTGCTAAGATTGAGAAACCCTGTTTTAACCACACTGACTTGGCTGGGGTTTCCCTGAAGGCAGACAAGGATTTAAGTGCAAGTTGGGAGATGTTTCCAAGAAGTGCGGGTAGGGAGAGATAAAGGGACCCAGGAGGAGAAGGGTGAAGAGAGTAGCGAGTTAGTCACTGTGTACGTTGCCGTTATGAACTACTGGCGCTTGATCTCGTGAGGGGTCTCTCGGACACGTGCAGAACACACGTTTCAGGATGCTCTCACTCGAGGGGTGAGAGGGCTGGGGCATTTATACCCAGCTCCTGCCAGCCACTAGCTGCTCCAGGGAGGCAATGATTGTAGGCCACCCCACCCACGGGCAGAAGGAACCCTGGTGGCTGGAGAAACCCTTAGGCAAGGAGACAGGAGGCTGGCAGATGGCAGAGGAGCTGCACGCACGGAGGGGGTGAGTGGGCGCAGCTAGCATCTGTTCCCCCGGCACACCCAGGACCACGACAGGCTGAGGCGGATATTCCCCAAAGAGGAAAGACAGTGAGCACCCAGCCTGGCTCCCAGCTCGAGCCTACAAATCATGTGTTGGATGGGGCCCTGCAGAGCCAGCTGCCAAGGGAGGCAGCAGCGGGGCACCTGGCCTTCGGATGAATCAGCCCTCTGGGGGGAAGCGGTACCGCAGAGAGGCTGGGCCAGCTCCAGACCTTGATCCTGGGCGGGAACAAATGGAGGGATGCACGTCAGGACACTCTATGGCTCTTAATGACACAGGAATGTAAGGCTTTCCTCCTAACGGGCCATAAAGGAACACACATGAAAACACAGGCTAACCCAAGACCTCAGCACCAAGCCGGCCCCCACACCCTAGTTCTGACAGCAGTGGATGTGAGCGAGAGCATTGAGAGGCCAGGCACGATGAGTCCAGCCTCGCCAGGGAGGACGTCTGCTTTAAAAACGCCCTCGCCGCCCAGCTGTGGTCCCTTAAACAAAGGGAAGCTCGGAGCCATTATCCATCAAATGGGGACAACAGGGCCACAGAGGGTTAGATAAAATGAAGTTTCCAGAAACAACTATAACTTGTTACTCACTTGTTTAACAGACACGCATACAGTGCCTAACAAATGCCAGGCTTCCTTCTGAGAATTTTTCAAATATTAATTCATTTAATCGCCACCACAGCCCCGCTGGAATGGATGATCTTTGTAGCAACCGCAGCTTGCATTCACTAAGCATCTACTTCACAGCAGGCCCCATGCAAACGGCAGGACATACGTTATAACCTCGTGTGCCAGTGTCTAGGGTCGTCCTTCCCCTCTACTATCTTTATTTATTTTTTTGGCCATGCTGCATGACTTGCTGGATCTTAGTTCCCCAACCAGGGATTGAGCCCGCTCCCTCGGCAGTGAAAATGCAGAGTCCTGACCACTGGACTGCCAGGCAATCACCCCCTCTGCTGTTCTTGACAACCACTTGAGGGCCTACGGTATGCGAGGCCTCATTCTATGGGCTCATGATGACCAGCTTATTATCTCACTGAATCCTTACAACAATCTGTTGAAGTAAAAAAAAAAAAAAATAACAGTAACAACCACATAATAGCATTTGAGTGTTCTTTCTGTGCCAAGTACTTTATCTCATTTGATCCTCGTGAGAGTCCTGTGAAATAGGTGCTATGAACATCCCCATTTTACAGATGAGGAAACCAAGGCACAGAGGGGTGAAGGGATTTGCCCAAGTTAAACCAGGATTCCAGAGCCCATGTAACAGCTGCTACCCCATGTCACTTAACACCCAGGGACATCTAAGTTAGCCAAGTAGAGAGTGGTTATTCATCTGGAAGAAAATCAAGGCTGCCGAGACCCTAATTTCTTGATTCCAAGTCCCCCTGCTAACCCCAGAATTCACATCTCTTGTCCTCTGGTCCCACATAGCTGAAGTCAATTTCAGGACCAGCTAAACAGATTGACTCCCCGGGCCGAGGGCCAGGGCCGCTTACCGAGATCGGACTGCGTGCCAGGGTAGATGATCCTGAACACGTAATCCGTGGCCTCGTCATCTTCCTTGTCTGAAGACGTGGACTCGGATGAACCCTGGGGGCTTCGCTTGCGCAGTTTGGGGAACACTTTGCCCTGAAAGAACACAGCCCAAGGCCTGGCCCCTGGGACACACCTGTCCCGCAACCTGCACACCCTGAGGGTCCCCGTGGGGCGTGCATGAGCCCACGCAGCCACACCAGGGCCCGAAGGCAAGAACGGCCACTCCCCACGGCTGACCTCCAGCCCTGCCTCCCTGGGCCCCCCACGACCACTCACCTTCCCCCGCTGAGACCAGAGCGGCGGGTCCAGCTGCCCGTGAGGGAGCAGCCCGTTCTCCAGGCACGAGAGGAACTGTAGGAGGTGCCCTCCCTTGGGGAAGCGGAAGGGCGGCCTCTGGATCCCGTCCTGGCTGACCAACACCACCGTCCCGCCGCTGTCCACTGCCGCCGCGACCCGGCCAGAGGAGACCCGGCAGGAAGTCATGATGAGGCGTGGGGAGTCCCCCTCCTCCCCAGACATCCCCAGCCAGACCCAGGGGTCCCGCTCGGAGGCTCTGGGAAAGGCCTGGGCAGAAGGTCAGGGGCAGTTTTCACCTCCTCTGAGTCTCCCTCATCCTACCCGCCATGGTCATCAACTGGAGAATGACAGGACAAGGTCAAGACAAAGGTGGGTGGCCTCCCTGCAGTCACCAGACAAAGGAAGATGATGCCCCTCAAACACCCTCAGCAGGTTGACCTGACCTGTTTCTGTAAGGAGGCTGTCAGATAGATCCCTGCGGCAGTAATTGGCTCTTGCTAGCATGCATTACATGCCTTAAGCACTTACTGTATACACACACGGCACATTAAAGGCACTGTCTTACTGTAATACTCAAAACAGCCCTGGGAGGCATATCTCTTATTGCCTATTTTGCAAATGATAAAACTGAGGCTCAGAGAGGTTATGTCACTTGCCCAAGGTCACACAGCTGGTGAGTAGCAGAGCCTGGGTTTGAACCCAGGTGTGTTTCATTAAATAGGCTGAAATCACTGTCTTTTGTGCCTCGGTGAGGTGAGACACCTTGCTTTCTAAAGCAGGATGGCCTTTTGCTTATTCAGAATATACCTTCTTTGAGCTATAAACTCGAGTTATAAATCTTTGATTTTCAGAACACTGACTTTGGAGGGACAAAGGCCTGGGTTTGGCACCAGACTGGGGAGCTTAGAAAGGATGTCTTTGCGCCATGCTGCTTCCTCAGCTCTAAGATGGGAACGACGGTGCCTCTAGCAGTGGGTTGTAGCAACGATTAAATAGCAGGCACGTGAATAGTGAGACCCATGCCTGACACATGGCTTTGATGCTGAGCCCTTAACAAATGTCACTTGATCCTCACAACAACCCCATGAGCAAATACTGTTACTATCCCCATTTTACAGATGTGGAAACTGAGGCTCAGAGAGGTGAGGTCACTCGTCTGAGGCTGCACAGGTAATAAGGGGGTGGGTAAGGTAGGGGACCCAGGAGGAACCCCCGGCCCACGATTACCCGCAGCCCCTACCTTGCTGGTGGCAATGCAGGTAGACAATCTCCTCCAGGCGGATGGTCATGGCGTAGTCCCAGTAGACGCTGGAACGGGAGGGAGGGCCAGGCTTGCAGCATGCCTGCCCCGCTCATCACGGGGACGCTCCACCCACAGGCTCCTCCACCCGCCTCACCAGGACCACCTAACCCCAACATCCATGTCCCCAGTCTTCCCAGGCCCTATCTCCCCTTCTTCTGGCTCCAGTATCCCAGTTTTCCAACCTTCCCCCTACACACACATTTCTTTAACCCCAGTCCATGTGGCTGAGGCTGACCTCTCCTACCCTCCCCTTCAGGACTCCAGGAATGGGCACCTGGCCCTGGCTTGGCGGATCATATGACACTGTTCTGGACCATGACCCAAGCAGAACCAGTGAGACTCAATTATTAGATCTATGTGAGAAATCTCTGGGAAAGAAGGGCTTTCTGCTAGGAGAGTAGCGGTAAGGACGACAGAAGTCTGGAGACGTAAAGAGCCCTGGCAAGAAAAGCCTGCCTGTGAATGGAATCAACACTCAGGAAAGTAGAGCCAAGAGATGGAAAGGGTTTGGGTCCTCATTTGAGCCCCTGGATCCAGCCACGCCTGAAGCCACCACCCCTGGATTTTTTTCGGTTCATGAGAGCCAATGCTTCAGGCAGCTTGAGTTTGGTTTTCTGTCACCAGCAGACGCTGGGGAGAAGATGTGAGCAAGACAGACTCCTTGCCTTCACAGGACTGAGATCTAAAGGGTGAGACAGTCAGAACAGATTTATTTATGATTTTGTAAATGCTAAGAAGGAGATTCAGGGCTCTGAACTCAGCTGGGAGGTCGTAGAAGGTCTGATACTGAGGTTTCAGATGAGTAAGCTGAGATAAGGTTCATGGGCAAGAGTGTTTCCTGGCTCCCAGAAGATTTCTCCATCAGAAACTTAGGTGTCAAAAAAAAAAAAAAAAAAAAAAGAAAGAAACTTAGGTGTCTGGCTGGAGTTGAATTATCTGGCCCAGCTGAGGACTGACTGTACCTCCCAATGACCCTCTCTGAGGACAGATGGTAACCTCTGCCCAGGAAGTGATCAGCTTAGAGGATGATATTAATCACACCAAAGCCTGGCGGTAATCGCACTGAGGCTTAACATCACACAGAACACAACAACAGTGCTCTGTTTATGGCCCTTGAAGAGAGTCCTTATTCTATACATATATATACACACACACACACATGTGTACATACATATGTATATAAATACACATATATATACACACACACACACATATTTACATTTATATTTACAAGTATGTATATAAACTTCTAGATAAAAATCCTATAACCCTATGACATCTGTTTGCTACTGCAGAACAAAACTCAGGGCAGAGGACGGTGAGGGGAAGTTGTTAGGGTTGTGTGATGGGTACTTGAGTTCTTTCTACTTTTATGTTAAAGTGAAAAAGTGAAAAGTCGCTCGGTCGTGTCTGACTCTTAGCGATCCCATGGACTATACAGTCCATGGAATTCTCCAGGCCAGAATACTGGAATGGGTAGCCTTTCCCTTCTCCAGAGGATCTTCCCAACCCAGGGATCAAACCGGGGTCTCCTGCATTGCAGGTGGATTCTTTACCAACCGAGCTATCAGGGAAGCCCTTTATGTTAGAAATTCCCCATAAGCAAAAGTTTTGAGGAAGTCAAGAACATGTCCAATAATAATAGAATCCCCAGCCACTAGGTCTCTTAGGAGCATGACTCCAAGGCCTCTGTTGGGTCTTATAACTCACAGGGTATCCAGGAGCCCTAGAGGAGATGCTCACAACCAACGCCTCCGGCTTCCTTTCACACTGAGTGATGGGTAATGGGGCTGGAGACAGGGGAATACTGTCATTTCTGGGCTTACAAGATCTTCGTTAGTATTTCTCTCTCCCAGTGGTGTTTGCTCAAGGCACTGCCCAATGCCCGTCCCCTACGACTCTTCCATTGGTTCTCAGATCCCATGAACCACCCATGAGGCCACAGGTGCAGGGAGGCTGGGCCACATGGTCCTAACAGACGGGACAGGGCGCGCTCGGCCCTGCGCTGAGGGGGAGGGAGGGGCTCACCTCTTCTCATAGTCCAGGTCCCCCACAGACCCATTCATCAGCTGGTTGGGCGTCCACTTCAAGGTCATGACGTCAGCAGTCTGGTGCAGGGACAGATACCCCGGCACGGCCTCCATGTCGTCCCTCTGCAGAGACGGGGGGACTCAGGCCTGGTCGTGGTGCCGGAGTCACAGGGGACACGGGCCCCGACCTGTGGCACTCGCGGGCACACAGCCAGAACCAAGCGGTCGGCTCATTCCCTCCAAGGCCGTGTCCGTTTGGAAGCCCCGACCCTCCCTCCAGGTGGCTGTGCTAACCAAGCCTTCTGCCGCCGACCACCGGGATGGCTTTGGGTCTGCAGGGTCAGCTGTGGAAGCCGCCCGTTCTACCCAGGGCCCTAATGTAAAGGCGGGGCTGTGGGGGGTGGTGTTTAGAAGAAGGCACAGGGCTCTGCGCTTTCAACAATACCTTTTCCAAAACAGAAGGCATTTATCTGCCATCACTGTGGCCAGTCTTAAAGGAGAAAGAGAGCGCAGCTGAGCTCTATGACCCATCCCACAGATGTTACCCAGACGCCCCTCCCCAGACACCCGCTCCACGCTCCCGCCCAGCAGCCCCATCCTCCGCCTTCCCAATTCATCGGCTGAGCTTCTCACTTGCTCCACTTTATTCCAAGTGGGGTGCGGAGGAGGGGGGCTCCAAGACTCACACCTAAGAGGCAGCCCTCCTCCCTGCAGACCCACCCTCAAAAACACGTGGAGACAGAAGACAACCGACATTTACTGAGCTCTGAGGGTGGACCGAGCCTGGCTCTGTTGCACCAGTATCATCTCAACCACACCACAACCCCGGGAGGTAGCATCCTTGCCGTATTTCATCGATTCTAAGGCACACAATTGTTTTTTCACATTTTAACGCGCCTGAAGTGGGGATGCCTCTTATAATCAGCAGTTATCTCACAACTGTGACATAGTCATTCTTGCCCAGTCTCGTGCAGACTCAGTCACAGACGTTTATATGTTGACCCCTCAATGAGGTTCGGTGTAATGGTTTTCACTCCACATGCAGAGTACACGGGCTTTTTAAAATGTCTCCGAAAAGATGATAGACTGTGATCTGATTGGAAAAGTGACTGTGTACACAGGAAGACTGCTTCCTCCGTATGTACACACCAGTAGCTGCGCTCCCTAAGTATTGGCTGTGAAGATGTTCACCTTGATATCCTAAGCACCCCGTGCAGAGCAGGTCCAGCACAAATGAGGGAACTGAGTGAGTGAGTGATGATGAGGGAGATGATAGACAAGACAGCTGGGTAGAAAGGTAATGGGTAGATGGACTGGAAAACAAATGAACAAATGGATGGGTGGAGGTTAAAGATGGGTGGATAGATGATTGATGGGTGGAGCTGATGATGGGTAGAAGGATGGATGGATGCATGGGTGGACGTAATGATGGAGAGAGGGATGGATGAATGGATAGGTGGCTGGGTAGATACAAATACAGGCAAATGGACAAAAAATGGTGAACGGATGCATGAACAGAGGGATGGGTGGATACAGAGGCTGGAAGAGAGTTGACTGGCTGGCTGGGTGGGACACTGACAGATGAATGGATGGATGAATGGATAGAAGGAAATACCATCCTGTGGGTGAACAGATGGAGTGATGGAGATATTGGCAGATGAACGAACAGACGGATCAGTGAGTGGATGGATGAATTGATGGATGAGCAACCTGGGGCCACAGGGATCCCCCTCCTCTGTAACCTGGAGCCAGACCCGCAGTGGAAGCCCTGGGCCCAAGATGGGGACCCTCACCGGCTGGACCAGAACGTTGTTCTTGCCATAGAGCAGGGTGGCGCGGGAGTTCTGATGCAGGGACTCCACATAGTCACGGGCGGAGAGGGAGGGCCGGTCGTCCATGCTGCCACTCGAATGCCTTTTCTGGATCTGGCAACGTGAGGGGAGGCGGCGGGTGAGGCCTGAAGTGACCATCAAGGCCGCAGTCCACTCCCTACCTCCACGCCGAGTCCAGAACTCAGCTGGACTGCCCCCCGGGTCCCCACCGTCCTCCCCACTCACGCAGAGGGCTGGACGCTTGGTGGGCGAGTCCTGCCTGACGTGCGAGCTGTGGATGCGGTGCCTCTGGACAAGCTCGTCGGCCGAAGGGTCCGTCCAGAAGTGGTCGGAAGTCTTCATCTTGGTGTACTCCAGGGCGCAGGGCCCCACTGCAGAGCAGACGGGGCTGGGAGCCCATCGCCTGGGAGAGTCCTCCCGCCCTCCCCCCACCAGAAGGATCACTCCCCTCCAGCAGCTAGGGTACCCCAGGCTCCTGCAAAGAGGGACCAGCGCAGGAGCCTGGAAGTGAGAGGCAGGGAGCAGTTTTGAAGGTGGGAGGCTGGAGGGAGGCGAGACAGGCCCTCAGGAGGTGCCCCTCGAGCCGAGACCAGAGATCCAGATGAAGCTCAGAGTACTGGCTGGACCACTTACCCAGCAAAGACGCAAGGATGGGGCCATCCACCGGGTCCATCAGGAGAGCTTCCTTCTCGTAATACTTACTAGCAAGAGAGGAAAGGACATGCAGGGTTGGATGGTGACCAGCAGAGGGCGCAGAGTCGACTACATCCTGATGGTTGAAAGCCGACAGACTGGGTTCAAAGCCTCTCTGGTCACCCAGTTACCGCTGTGAGCCTCAACTGCTCCATCTGTAAAATGGGCATAATGATAATATTATGGGCTGCCTAAGGACGTTTGAGAGCAGATGTCAGGCGCTTAGCACGGCGCTTGGCTGTAACTGCTTAACACAAAGGCTGTGGAAAAGCCTTAATGATAATAACAGGAACAATCATTAGAAGGCTGTTGAGGCCTGGCTGATTCTGTCTGCTCCTCTTGCATCTTCCATCTCAGACAGGAAGTCACTTAGAGGCTCAGATGACATCTGCCCTTCTAATGTTACTGAGGCAATAAAACACATTTTAGCTGTGGTGTGTGCCCAAAAGCTGTACTAACAGGCCTTCCCATTTGGGTAACCAACGCAGATGATGCTGGTCTGACATGCTCAGAAATGCCTCCTGGCCTCCGACTCTCCAAAATATCAAGGCAGTGCTGTCAGTACAGCGTCTGTGCTGAATGGTTTCCGTTTTTGTTCGTCTGACTTGTTGTGTGTGTTCAGTCGCTCAGTCGTGTCCGACTCTTTGTGACCCCATGGACTGTCAGGCTCCTCTGTCCATATAATTCTCCAGGCAAGAATACTGGAGTGGGGAGTCATTCCTTTCTCTAGGGGATCTTTTCAAACCAGGGT
The DNA here is from genome assembly GCF_963930625.1 of Muntiacus reevesi. Classification (NCBI taxonomy): domain Eukaryota; kingdom Metazoa; phylum Chordata; class Mammalia; order Artiodactyla; family Cervidae; genus Muntiacus; species Muntiacus reevesi. The sequence goes on from NC_089261.1 coordinate 8,569,065, forward strand.
CCCCTGTATTGCAGGTGGATTCTTTACCGTCTCAGTCACCAGGGAAGCCCAAATTATTGTGTACTGGCCTCGGATTCTTTGCAAATTCATACAATCTAGAAACAGAACTCCAGAATGGAAAGGACCTTGTCCTGACTCCTGAGGGATCTCAGGCCCAGAGAGGGTAAGTGACTTGCCCGAGGTCACACAGCAGGTGGATGTAGGCTACATCCAGCCAGTTCAGCTCTTCTTCCCGTTCAACAGCAGGGGGTGCAGAGTCCAGGATCTAGAGTTGGACAGACCAACTGGGGGCCCAGCCTGGCTCCTCCCTCCCTCTCTGTGTCCCTGGACAGGTGACTACCCTCCCTGAGCTGCAGCGTCCTCAGCTATAAAATGGGAAGAATGACAACTCACCCACCCAGGGCTGCTGGGAGGAACAAATGTCCAACTGCACGTATTAAGTTCTGACATCAGGAGAGGGTCTCACTAAATGCGGCAACGCGATTGTAATATCACCCCAAAGAAATCTTCAGTCAACCGGAACACTGGCTGGGGCAGAAGGACATGCCCTGGACATGCTCAACATCACGCTTATACATTTCGGTGTCAGATCTGAATCTAATACTTAGAGACACTTTCCACCCCACCACTCAGTTTCTGTTCCCCAAATCAGCACAGTTATGTGACCATAACCTGAAAATAATGCCTTAAAAATCACAGGTATAGATGGGCGCAAGATGTGACTTAGAGGGCAGCCCCAGGGAGTCTCTTCAGGGTGATGGGTTCTTTGGTACAGTATTCTGTAGCCTGAGTGTGGTGTTGGTTTTATGAAACTAGGCTTGTATTAAACTTTCATAGAATTATATAGAAAAAAAAGAGTACGTTTGGTTAACGTATTATGCCAGTGGCAATTTCTTGGTTTTGAGACATCCTATGGTTATATAGTATGTTAACACTTAGGGTAGGCAAGAATTCTCTGTACTACTGTTTCAATTCTGTGTGGCTCTAAAATCCAAAATGTTTAATGAAGAAACAGTGCGTTGGTATTGCTGGTCTGTGTCTTAGTTGCTCAGTTGTGTCCGACTCTCTGTGAGCTCATGGACTGGGGTCTGCCAGGCTCCTCTGTCCATGGAATCCTCCAGGCAGGAATACTTGAGAGGGCAGCCATTTCCTTCTCCAGGGGATCTTCCTGATCCAGGGGTTGAACTCGGGTCTCCTGCATCGCAGGCAGATTCTTCACTATCTGAGCCACCTTGGAAGCCCTAATAAACTACTCTAAGAAGTAAATAAATAAGATACTCAAATAAACTACTAAATAAACCAATTTTTTCAGCAGGAAAACTCAAGTTCATGTGCCAAAGGCAGTAACTACACAGACCCTGGACCCACAGCAAGGCAGAGGGCTGAGAGGTGCTATAAATTACTAGAAGGTGCAGAGGTTAACTGGAGCTCCAGAGCCTGGGTTTCTTTCAGTTCCTCTCTGCCCTCTGGGCCTTTGTGCCTGCTGTTCCCTCCGCTGGGAACACTTTCCCCCACACCCTTCTGCTGGGTAACTTGTGCTGGGTAAGAGGCCCTTCAAATTGAAGTGCGACTGTCCCATCTTCAGGCACACTTTCCCTGACTAACCAGAGGAAACTAATCGCCACCCATCATCCATCCTGGCACACTCATCAACACATTATCAGCATTAGCATGGGCCTGCTCTCCCTGCCCAATGCGAGCTCCGGGAGGGGAAGCGCTTTGCTCTGCACTTTCACATGTATTTTCCCAGCAAACAGGCAAAGGAAAGGTGTGCTGCCCATGAGGACTCTTGGATCACAGATCCACCAGCAGCTCCTCGCTGCTCTCTTCCAAATATCCAAGTTCCTTAACATGACAGGCAAGACCTGTGTATCCTCAACATCTAGGTTATTGCCTGGCATCGTAAATGCTCATTAATCATTTAGTGGATAAGTAAACAGATCCATGGATGAATGCGTGCCAAGAGGACTCACACTGTAAAACCTCTATACCAGGCCAATCTGAGCTAGGAGAGAAAATGTAAAAAATACCCCTAGGCCTTTCCAAAATGCTGTGTACTCACTAACTCCTTTTCTCGCCTCTTCTCCAGAGTGGCAGCAATTCCCATCCTGTCCCATTCACCAGAAGAGAACAGAGGCACAGAGAAGCTAAATGACTTCCCTAGGGTCACACAGCGAATGGACTGTGGGTTTAATTCATGGGAAAAGAAACGTCTCTTAAGACTGCAAGATCCTTACACCCCACCCCAATTCGGAAGATCCTGCATTGCTATTAAGCATCCATATCTTCCCAAGGTTCTAAGCTTGGCTAGTTTAGAGTCAAACAACCAGGAGGTCCTTATCAGTCACTTTCAAATCAAGGGTATACCAAGAGGGCAAAAAGAAAGTAGCTTTGTGAGAGAGGGCGCAATTTCCAAGACGGCCAGCAGGTGGAAGCAGAGTGCACCCAAGTGTTGTATTCCTTCCCACTCACCTGCTGTTTTCTACAAGGTAATGAACAATTTTGTCCAGGACCTTCTCAAACAAGGCCGTGCGGATCCACAGGTGCTTGATGGCAAGTGGGGACAGGTTGGGCAGTTTTGGCAGCTTTCGCACATTCTCTTGGAGGCCCTGGATCTGATTTCGCCTTTGAGACCAGCAAAGAAAGAGAAGAGATACTCACAAAAGAGGAAATCCAACAGGATCAATATGCAAATAGGAAAGTGTCCAACTTCTCTAAGAAACGAAAGAATGGCAATTAGAACAACAACAGGAGCTCACACTGCTCCTGGAGAATGGGAAAAGAGTTGAAAAAATAACAACACCCAGTGAGTGTGAAGACACGGTCAAACTGACCCTTTCACACACTGGTGACGGGTAAGCCAGATCCTCACACTGAAATTTCTCTCTTACTTTCTCTCTCTCAGCTGGGAAGGAGTGCTGGCCGAGAAGAGTCTTGGATTCTTCTCTCATTTTGGAGGTTCCCTCAATGCTCTGGAGAAGCAAGTTTTATAACACGACAAGCAGGGCACTCCACGACCTTGCCCCGTCCACCTCCCCAGCCATCTCCTTACCACTCCCTGCCTCTGACCCCACGATCCAGCCAGACAGGGATCTCTGCAGATCCCCAAAACTGCCAGGCTTTCATCTGAGGACTTTCTGCGAGCTGCTGCTTCTTTCTGGCTTCCGTCCCCACTCCACTATCTGGCTGAACCCTGGCCACTCTCGAGGTCTCAGGGAGGGCACCCCCTCCTACGGAAGCCCTCGAGCACCAGCTGAAGCTGGGGAAGGGCCCCTCCACTGTGTTCTGTGGACCTCTGCAGCTTAACTTCTTGCTCACTCCTCTGTCTTCTCCTCCACAATGGGACCTCAAAGGCATGGATTATGCAATTCAACTGCTTTTTAAATAAAACTCGGAGTCTACCACATGGCAAGCTTTGGCCCTGTTTCATGCCTGTATCTCCTGGGCCCAGCACAGTGCCTGGCATGTATGGGGGGCTCAGTAAATGTGTCCATAAAAGAATGATGGCAAAAATGAGTGAATGGGCCCCTGGAATGGACATCTCTCATTTCTCCATTAGGAAGTTGCTCCCAATGTTATGGAAGGTCCATGGAAATCCACCCCTTTAAGAAGCTATCAGCAGACACCTGGGAATTTAGCAGATGGACTGGAAGACCCCTAAAGGCCAGGTGGCTGAAGAGGCAGGTTCTGAATGGGAACTAGCAATGCCAAGTCCAGAGCGCTGCCCATCGTGCAGTTCTGGCCAGCAGCCCTGGGCTAGCAGGGTCTGAAGGGCAAGGAAAGGCCATTTCTTCTGCAGAGAAGTGGAGCAGCCACTCATGGCAGTGAGGGCAGACACGTGGCATGCCTGCCTCTCTCTCCCTTCTCTTGCCCACAACACATGTGGCCACATGTGTTAATCAATCCATGCACTCTTTCCCACGAAGCCCACTCACAACTCCAGAACTTTCCACAAGACAGTTCTCTGTCAGTCTTTGGGCTCTAGTAAAAGCAAAGAGCTCCGGCAGGAAAACCTCACGGCCACCAGCACCAACTGGGGAGGAAACCTATTTGCCACCCCTGACCAGGCCTCAGGTTGGGGGCTTGGCTGTGCAGTTGGGACTCTGGGGGTGGTTCTGGTGGGAGGCACTCATTTACACATTCTCAGGCCATGACCCACTAAGACAATGCCCCCATAAATGGCTGCTTCACTGTGAGCATCAGATCCATGCAGACGGAGACCATGTGGTTATATTAAACTTCGATCTGCCTGCATTTGGCACAGGCCTGGCTCCGTAGGCACTTATTCATTCAACAACCATTTCCTGGGCATTTCCCAGGTGCTGGGCCCTGTCCCAGACACTGGTGACCTAATGGGGAGCAGCACATATCCAGATGCCTATCCTCCTGGAGTTCAGAGGCCAGTGGGGGAGACTGATAACAATCAGGTTAACAGTAAATGAATGAATGAAAAATTATAGGTGGTGATAACAACTGGGAAGATAATAAGCAGAGTGATATAAAATAGAAATGGGGTGACGGTCAGAATTTACTACTAGTTAGAGGGCGTTACCGTCCTTGGGGATGACAAGGAATCCACCACAGAAGATGAGGGGTGTGAACTGGGTGGAGAGTACAGCATGCGCAAAGGCCCTGGGGTGTGAGAGAGCCTGGCAGGTCTGAGGAGCAGAATGGAGAGTGGAGGGGGGCCGGGAGGTACAGGCTCCTGCAGAGCCCAGGCAGGAGCACCGGCTGTCCTCTGGGGGTGCCCCGGCCCACACCCCGCGCTCAGCACTCACGCGCTCTCGATCAGCTGCTCCAGGTCCTGCACCTTGCGGCTCAGCTCCTCAGCCGGCGGGAAGCTCTTGCCCACTTTCATGAAGAGAGCTGCGATCTTGTTGCTGCGCAGGAAGCCAGCCGCCCGCCTCCGCAGCCCGTGCAGAACGCAGGCCTCCACGGCCGCTGCAGGGACACGGCGGTCAGCAGACCCTGCCCATGATCCCCCCACCACACCCACCTTGGCTCTGGGCTTTCTCAGTCACACACAGGTGCCTTGAAGGTCTGGGGCCCCCAAAGTCACAAATTTCATGATAGCATCACTATGATAACATCATAGTGAAAAGCCTGTATGCCTCTCCACCGTCCAGCCCCTCAAAAGGCAGCAAGAGGGCTTAGTGGTGAACCCACGCTTGCTGCCCCAGGTCAGATCATCTCTGTGCACATTCTCTCCTGGCCCCTTACCAGCTGTGTGACAGGGTGAGGGGAATCACCTCCCCTCTGCATGTCTCAGCTTCCTCATCTGTAAAACGGGATAGTGTGAACAGTAACCTCATAAGGTTGCTGTCAGGATAAGGTGGGAAAAAATGCATGGAAAGCACTTTGCTCAGAGCCTGGCACGTGTGTGTGCTTCATGAAGGCTAGCTATTCCTCCTTTCAATGAAGGAGGGGAGCCTGGACTGCGTGACTGCCTAGCTGTATTTCAGTTAAAAGAATCACACTGTTGTCATCACCATTGTGATTTCAGTAACAGTTAACATTATGAATCTCATTCAATCTCCGCCACGGCCAGGCAGAAAGGAAAACCATCCCCATTTTCCAGATGTAGAAACAGAGGCTCGCAGCGGTGAGCTGAATAGCTAGGGCCACCCAGCAAATAAGTGAAGGAGCTGGGATTCATACCCACGTCTGAGCCCAACGTGTGCTCACATCTGCGCCTCCGCAAAGCGCCTTTGAAGAGGGGTTTCAGTCTTAATCTTCCCACTTCTGTGTCTCCCCTGGAGGCTCTGTCCAGCCCTCCTCAAACAACAGACCCAGGGCGAAGCTTGGGTTCTACTAACTTGCTGCGTGACCTCAGGCAAATAACTTTCCCTCTCTGGCCCTCAGTATTCCCTCCCAAGAAACAGGCCCTGTGCACGCCATTCTGATGGCCTCTATGTTACATATCTGCCACTTTTAGAAGTCTTAACTTTTTTTTTATTTAAAAATTAATATGTATTTATTTGGTTGTGCCGGGATCCTTAGCTGCAACGTGTGTAACGCTTAGCTGTGGCATGAGGGATCTAGTTCCCTGCCCGGGGATCGATCCTGGGTCCCCTCTGTTGGCAGCGTGGCATCTGAGCCACTGGCCCACCAGGGAAGTCCCTCGGCAGCCTCTATCTTCTGACTTTCTGTCTTACACAGCGGCCTGGGAACTCACTCTGGTATGCACTAGGAGCATAATCCATGTCTATGGGAAAACGTGAGCTTATTAAGAGCTACTCCTTACTCTCACTGTGCACCTGCTGGGTGTCAGACCAGTGTTAAGGTTCACCTTCCCTAATCCCTGCAGTGAAACTCAAGAGGCCAGTGTTTTAGTTACTATCGTTTCACAGAGGAGGACCCCAGCATGCGCAGGGCTAAGAGCCTGGCAAAGCCATGCCATGCGTAAGGAGAGATGCTGAGAAGTTTCGGGGTGACTGCTTGCCCTGTTCTTGCTGTTGTCAGCAATGACTTGACTTTGAAGGGCTGTTCACATACTGCCTGATCTGCTCATCGAATTAAAATATTCTGGGAGATGATCTTTAAAATAGCTCCAATTTTGCTTACATACCTAGGACTTTTCATTTGCTTACATTGATTAAATTCATGATCTAGTACAGGTTGGTAAACATTGTTACATGTTTTTCTGACGATGGCTCATAAGGAACAACGGACAAAAGAAACCTCAGGGACATCCTTCAGGCCTCATTTAACGCCGGCATGTTTCTCTCACCCCTGAACCTTGATCGGAGTTAGATGATTATTATGATTTTTATCACTTGCTAAAATCTTCTAAGTCTTGATCTTCTAAGTTTTTAATTGGTAGGTATGCTAGCAAGCCCTGAAACAGACATGCATATTAAGTTTTTTGCAAATAAAAATGTCCAGGAGAAAAAAGAAAGCCAGAGATCTATATTTATATAGAGATATATTTCTATATACATATGTGAGTATATGGGCATGTGTATATGTGTATTTCTACATACATAAAATATTTTTCGGGGAATTCCCTGGTGGTCCAGGAACCAGCGCTTTCACTGTCACGGGCCCAAATTCAATCCCTGCTCAGGGAACTAAGATCCTATGAGCAACGCAGTGTGGCCAAAGGGAAAAAAAAGGAAAAAAAATTTTTTTAATGTATGTATGTATATATATATATATATTTATACTCCTGCATTGGCAGTCTTCCCTGGTGGCTCAGTGGTTAAAGCGTTTGCCCCCAATGCAGGAGACCTGCGTTCAATCCCTGGGTTGAGAAGATCCCCTGGAGAAGGAAATGGCAACCCACTCCAGTATTCCTGCCTGGAGAATCCCATGGACGGAGGAGCCTGGTAGGCTACAGTCCGCGGGGTCGCAAAGAGTTGGACACGACTGAGCGACTTCACTTTCACTTTCATATATACACACACACACACACACACACACACACACACACACATAGGGGACTTTCCTTGTGGCTCAGCCAGTAAAGAATCCGTCTGCAATGCAGGAGACCTGGGTTCCATCCCTGGGTTGGGAAGATCCCCTGGAGAAGGGAAAGGCCACCCACTCCAGTTTTCGACCTGGAGAATGCCATGGACTGCATAGTCTATGGGGTCGCAAAGAGTGAGACATGACTGAGCGACTTTCACTTTCACTTTCATGTATATTTATTTATGTAAAGCTATATCGGCTAAAAAAATAAGATCTTGCCCAAGGTCAGCCAGCAAAGAAGTGGCGGAGATGGGATGTGAGCAGAGCTGGGCGGCCAAAGAGCAGAACTGACATCAGTGGTTTCCCAGATCGTGGCGCGCACTCAGCTGGTTGCGGGCCCACGGGCGGTGTCCTCCGCCACCTGGACGGAAGCTTGGCTCCCTCCTGGAGCCAAGACTGTGAGAGGACCATGATCGCTTGTCCTTCGTGGAGAGACACTCCACAATCATGAGGTTAGAAGGTCTTCAGGGAGAAAGAGACACTCCCAAGTGTACGTACACGCTGCGTACGCGCTGAATCGTCTGTGCTGAATCCTGACTTGGGGACACGCAGGGCCCGTGCCTCCAGCCACCGTGAAGGGAGAGTAAGAACCTGGCAGCCAGCCTCGCAGGTTCAAGGAGAGGGAGAGGGCTGAGTCACGCTCCGAGCCCCGGGCCTGCCTCCTTTGCCGAGCCAGCTGGCAGCGATCCCTCAGGAAGTGTCCATGGCTTCTTGATTCCTTAAAGTCCCCATCCATCCTGTGTCTCTACCTGGGCGAGGAAAGGACGCGGAGCCCATCCCTCAGAGGCAAGCCCCCCGGTCGCCTGGGGTGGGGTCGGTGTGAATGGAGCCCACAGGAGAGAAGGCATCTCTCCGGGTCAACCGTGATTACCTCTTCCCAGGACACAGAAAGTCAAAGTGAAGTCGCTCAGTTGTGTCCAACTCTTTGTGACCCCATGGACTGTAGCCTACCAGGTTCCTCCATTCATGGGATTTTCCAGGCAAGAATGCTGGAGTGGGTTGCCATTTCCTTCTCCAGGAGATCTTCTGGACCCAGGGATTGAACCCCGGTCTCCCGCATTGTAGGCAGATGCTTTACCATCTGAGCCTCCAGGGAAGTCCTCCCGGAGCACAGACATCATTCTTAACGTCTTCTCTCATCTTTTCCCTACTTCCAAATTCCCTAATGGAGTCCCTTTGGAATCTGAAAAAAAACCTCACAGTTACGAAGCTGCAAAAGCATGACCTTTGGGAACCTTTGCTCAAAGGCTGCCATAGCCCTGAGGCAACCCACAGAGAGAAAGCCGCTTTTCAAGGCCGCCCCGGGCCACCGACTCACCGCAGAAGGAGATGATGTGGCTGCTGTCCTCGTGGACAAACTTGCGTGTGACGGCCTCCTCCATGATCTGCTTCACCTGGAAGGCAGAGGCGCCGGAGGGTGGGACCTACTCTACCTGGGGAGCAGGCACCCCAGGCGGCTGCACTTACCCGCCCCCCCACCAGCATTCTCCGGTTGCTGGGATGTTTTGGTAACTGTGTTCGTTCCTCGCATTCCCTGTGTTTTCTGTAGGGCTGAGGCCTGTGCCTCCTGCTACCCCCACACTTCACACTGAAGTGAATTCTTTTTCAGGCTCTCTGCATAGTGGGCTTGTTTTGAGATGTCACATGAAGTGTCATCTCCTTCCCCGTCTATGCAGTCTAAGGCACCCTGCCTACAACTTCTTCCATCCCCCGTTATAGCTCCTTCAGGGTACTTCCTGTCCTATTTCTCTGCTTACTGTCTGTCTCCAACTTCTAGAATATAAGTTCCTCCAGGGCAGGGCCTCATCTGCCTTGTTCACTGTTGTATCCACGGAGCCTAGAACAGGGTCTAGTGCATAGTAGGTCTCCACAAATATTTTCTGAGTGGATGATGAATGAATGAAATGAGTATATGTTAAAAAAAAAATTGGGGGGGGGGGTGCAATATGAAATGTCAGCCCTGAGATCCGGTAGATCATAGTTCAAATCCCTGTTCAGGTGCCTACCAGCTGGATTTGTGGTCTTATTTTGGGAAACTGAGGTCAGCAACATGTAGAAATTCACCCAGAAATGCAGACAGAGTGGCCCAGAGTAGAGACAGGTTTCAAGATGGGTCTGACTCCCCAGGCTGTTTTCCACACTACATCCACTGAGTCGATAAATGTTCACCGACTACCTGTGAGGTGCCAGGCACAGGGCACACGGCACTCATGCCTCTGCTCATGCTGGTGAACCTCTGGTGGCCTGAATGCCCTTCTGCTTTGCTGGATTCTGGGCCCCAGAGTCACTGTAGTACTTTAAGCAAAACGTTTCTCCCCTCTGGGTCATCAGTTTTCCCACCTTGAGGAGGTGGGAAGAGATGATATCAAAGCCTGGTCCCAGATCTAACATTAGCAGGGCTTGACGTGGGAGTCTGGAACCCACCCCCATCGACAGGCCCCCTTTCTGGCTGCCCCGAGGGCCACCCAGGCTCAGCCCGGCCAGGCCATCCACACGCGGGTCTGAGTGCAGTGTCAGGCTCCCAACGCCCTTCCTTCCCCTTCCTTCTGCTTGCCTCCTGGAGAAGAAGACAGAACTCAAATCATCCTTCGCTGTGTTCTCCGGAAAAACACTTGGCAGCGCCCACCCGCGCGGGCACGCCCCCACCCCAGCCCAGTCAGCACCCGCCTGTGGACAGCTCCCGACCTCCCGGCCCGGCAAGCACCAAGCCGGGCTCTGCCAGCGGCATCTCAAAGCCTGAACGCTAGCTAACCAAGCCTGTGGAACTGGTCCCGTTCACAAACGGGAAACCAAGGTCAGGAAGATGAGCTAGGCCACCCAAGGCCACACGGCTGGGAAGGAGCAGAGCTGGAATTCCAACCTGTAACAGGGTTTCTCACCTTGGCTCCAGCGGCCATATCCTGGCCCCTCCAGCTACTAGCTGTATTTCCTCAGGCAAATCAAGTCGCCTCTCTGAACATTAGTTTTCTCACTGGGTAAAGGGCTTGTGGGGCTTTCCCAGGTGGCATGAGTGGTAAAGAACCTGTCTACCAATGCAGGAGATGTAAGAGACGTGGGTTTGACCCCTGGGTTGGGAAGATGCCCTGGAGGAGGGCATGGCGGCCTGCTCCAGTATTCTTGCCTGGAGAATCCCCAAGGACAGAGGAGCCTGGCGGGCTACAGTCCATCGGGTTGCACATCATCGGACATGGCTGAACCGACTTAGCATGCACACACAAAGGGTTTGTAGGAACAGTAATAAGGGGCACTGGGAGGACTACACAAGGCAATGCGCACCATGCGCTGAGCATAGAGCCTGCACACAGCGTGCCTGCAATAAACGGAGCTGCATGCAGGTCACTGCCCTGCCTAGAACCTCGCCTCGGGCCTCCTTCACTGCTAATTCTGATCCTGGCTGAAACATTAGCTGTTTCAGTTAAATCGGCTTGCCTGAGGTCCGACAGTGGCTGCTTTTGTAACACCCATCAGATTTACGGTGATTTTGCTAGCATCTGTCCCCGCTGCCATGCTGTGGATCCCATGAGGGTAAGCACTCCATGTCCCCCTGCTTTACAACTGTGGTTCCAGCACACAGCTGGTGCTCAATAAAGTAGTGTTTGAGGAACAAACGCCTTGAAGGATCATGACTGACTTCCTGCTTTGGTAGAATATTTTAGTCGAGAGGGAAAAAATCTTTCTTGTCACCATGTGAAACACGCTCAATCGTGTCTGACTCTGCGACCCCGTGGACTCTGTCCATGGAATTCTCCAGTCACTATAATCACGGGTAAACAGGGCAGCAGCTGCTGATCCCTGGAGCAAGCAAAGGCACAGAGAGGCAGAGAAACCCGCCCAGGGTCACACAGCTGGTGAGGAGCGGACTCAGGGCTTGGACCCGGGTTTATCTCACACCAGTGGTTGCGCTCCTTCTACAACATGCCGTCAAGCAGGTAAAACCAAATTAAAAAGAAAAAAAAAAATTAACCTCCCAGGGGAAACACAGCCACCAAGGGCAGCCTGCAGGGGGTGTGAAGGAGGGCTGCAAGCAGATGGACTGAGAGAGCAGAATTCCTGCGCGCATCACTGCTTCCAAAGTTCTCTCCTGCCTGCCTCGCCTCTGATCAGCATAAGAACTGCATGGTAACACCCTCGCCTCTTACAGAGGAGGCAACAGAGACGGAGGAGGGAGCACACTCCTCTGCAAAGGGCGGTTCAGGGTCCTCCAAAATTCATTCGCTGAAACCCAAACTTGCACTATGATGGGGTTAGGAGCTGGAACCCTGATCTACCGCTGGTCTGCCAGAAGTACACGGAACAGCCTGAAATTTGTGATCAGTGCCTGAAATTGGGGGTGGGAGTCAGTATCACAGGACTGAGCCCTTAACCTGTAGCATCTGATGCCACCCCTGGGTAGACGGTGTCAGAACTGAGTTAACTATAGGACACTCAGACAGTGTCAGAGAATTGTTGTGTGGAAAACCCACACGTCTGGTGTCTGAGTACTGTGTGGGGGGCAGGCGAGAGCAGAGGAGAAACACACAGGAGGGGCGTATTTTTGCAGCTCACCGACTGAGCACAAGAACGCTTGTCTCTGCGGGCCTGGCGTGTTTCTTTTAGCAGCAGGACAGCTCTTGCGGGGGAAGGGCGGGGAGGCGGGGAGCGTCAAAGCCTGACCGCCCCACGCCATGGCAGGCCCCAGCTCCTTCCAGAGAGAGGGCTGGCTCCTCCTTAAGCAGGCCACAGCCCTCCTGCCGACGTCCTCCTGTTCCTCGGAGGTGGCCATCTGCCGGTCACCCTCTGGGGTGGCTCTGACGCGGGACCCTGCGGCCCGCCACCTCCGCCCCCACGGTGAGCGCAGAGCCGACCATGCCCATCGGCTCTGTCCGCAAAAGGAGGCTGTGAGCTTCCTGAGGACGCGTGAAAAATCCCTCAGCTCTGACTTCTGGTTCGGCCATCGACTAGGAGGTGCCCTAAGCCTGGCACCGCCCCTCAGGACCGCGGTTTCCCCCTCTCTCTGACCTCAAAGACTGGCTCGGGACGCCTTAAACTCTTTCCCTTCCCTTCGCTTGTCACCTCCTTTCCAGTCCTCTAAACCATCACCTCCCCTAATGTTACAGGCTCAGCTGTGGCCCTCCCGGGCCCCCCACCAAATTCTTGAAATCCTATCCTTCGGTTCCTCCAAACGTGAGGGTGTTTGGAGATGAGATCTTTACAGAGTGATTAAGTGGAAATCAGGACATTTAGAGCGAGCCCTAGTCTGGTATCATCTGGGGTCCTTACACGAAGAGGAAATTTGAACACGGACAGTCACAAAGGAAGAGCATGCGAAGATTCAGGGAGCAGACAGTCACCGACAGCTGAGGGGGGAGACCTCTCAGACCCTTCCCGTGAGGCCCTCAGAAGGAACCCGTCCTGCCGACACCTTGATCTCGGACTTCCAGCCGCCAGAGCTGTGAGAAAATGCATTCCTGCTGTTCAAGCTGCCGAGTGTGTGGTCCCCGGCTGTGGCGGCCTCAGCCGACTCACACCTCTGCCATCTTCCTCTCTCTCTGGAAGGCCTGGGGCATCCCGACCCATGGCACGTGGCAGGTAGCACTGATGAAGTGCAAGCGGGGTGGGGTCTTGGGCGGGGGGTGATTTTACTTCTCGGAGCTGCAGGAGGGCCTGGCCAAGCAAAATGAAGATTCAGAGGTCCGCTGGTGGCAAAACTGTGGGCAGGTGTCTTGCTCTGGGGGCAAAAACCTGCGGGGGGGGGGGGGCACTCTGTGTGCCTGAGTGCTAGCTAGAGGGCTTTCTGGTTTGGGGCTGGAGAGGAAGGAAGAGTGTGGGGTGCAGGGGCCATGGGCCTCAGGGACAGAGAGAGGAGAGCGGGGAGGGGGGTGGGCCGTGAGAAGGTTCTGATGATGTGGCAGCTGCCACAAGGCACCACTCGGATCACATGAGGACCGGAGGCTGGGAGAGCTGCTGGCCCCTCGGGACAGGATCACTTCAGCTGCACAGAGAGCCCTTCCAAAGTCTCGCTCCTTCCTGAGGTCGGTGGGGCAGGTGCCGTCCAAGGAATGATGCATGTGGCTGTGAAGATCCGGCATCCTTGCCCTCAGAGGGGACAGCTCACAAGGGCCCTCCCAGTTCCCCACAGGGCTGGTGGGGGCTGCCAGGGGCTTCTGTGGAGGCCAGCTCAGGGCCCAACTTCTCCTTCCACCCACTCCCGCTGCTCTGCCTCACCTCCCCTGGAGTTGACCCCAAGAGCAGGCCCCCGAAAACCTCCTGCATCCTGACCTGCATCTCAGTGCTGACCTCCCATCAACACGTCTGGACAGCAATCTCCAGGGACAAGTTGCAAATGATACAGATGCAGGGGAACTCATCTGGGCAGGCAGCAGGAGAATCAGCCCTTGGGTACTGAGCTTGAGGTGGGAGAGCCATGGGGATGGAGTCGGACAGTCCTGGGCTGGAGGGGCCCTAAGAGCCACACGCTAAGAGGCACCAGGTACGTGCAACGGGGACTGGCAGAGCTGCTCCAGGAGGGGCCTAGAGGTACCAGCACTAGCTGGGAATTGGTTATAGACACAAACGCTCGGCCTCACCCCGGACCTACTGAGTCAGAAACCCCAGGGTGGTTATCAAGACCCCCAGTGATCTTCTGCATGCCCCGACTGCACAGAGGAGCTAAGGAGATGGAGATGGAGTGGGGGAGAGAGTAGGGAAGGGTGGGGAGGATATAAAACAGGGAACTGCCCCCAAATCCTCGAGGAAGAGACGCAGCAGTCACGGCTGTGTCCAGGGACCCTCCCCACACAGCAAGCTCCTCCTGGGAATGACTTTCTCACACCCTGGTCAGGCTGGGGGCGGTGGTGCTTCCTGGCTCCCCAATGTTAATATCACAGAGTGCTTCATGCTTCCTGCGGTCTCTCAGCATCCTTCCCTAGCCGTAGTCAACAGTCTTTTATTAAATTCATCTCAATGTCCTTGGTTTGGGGGAGCCATCTGCTTCCTATCGGCACCCTGACTGCACACATGCCCTGTCTCAAGTTCAAAATCTGCCAGAGAAGACTGTTTGCTTACAGCTGCAGATCCCAAACTCAGATCTTGAGGTCACACAGTCAGGAAGCTGGCTGCAGGGAGGAGCCCCGGGCATGGACCCAGGGCAGGGGGGTTGGAGGGGAGAACGCGGCATCGAGGTGTTCTCAGCCTGAAGGAGGGGTTCCAGTGAGTAAAGGCCCCTCCCCACTTCTGCTGGCTCCCAGCTGTGGGCTAGCGCATCTCCCCAGAAGTTAATAACGGGCCGACAGCCGGAGGCCAGGGAGGAAATTAAAAGGCAATGCCGTGGGAGCCTGCCCTGGAAGGTCACTGAGAATCCTGCAGGAGAGGGCATGGTCTTGTGGCGGGAAGAAAGAAGCTGCTGCCCACTCCTGCGAGTTGGGGGGCACATCCCCGAGGACTGACTAGCACTGTGGGCGGGGGAAGAGGGCCTGGCAGCCACAGAAGGCCTCTCAAATTCTCAACCACCTTCCCCCTCTCAGGCCGCCACACATGGTCTTGAGTATGGTCCACTCTGGAGGCAGACAGCTCAGAAGGGCCGCGGGGTGGTGTGGAGACCGTGGGGGTGGCAGGGTGGCATCCTGGCACCCAGTGTGACTTCCCAAGCCTGGGCCCAGGAGCCACGCCCCGTCTCGGCAGCATGGAGGCCGTGGCCGTGGTTGGCACCGCTCTGGAGCCGCACAGACCTGCGTTCCCACCCCGGCTCAGCGGCGGGTGTCCTGTGTAGGAGCGGTCAGGTCACCCCTCTGCTGCCACCTCTGCTTCCTCAATTGGGAAGTGGAACCCACCAACCCGCGGGGCTGCGCTGAGGATTAAATGGAACATCGCTGGTGAAAGGGCAGGCCGGGCCAGCACACAGTAGGAGCTTTATGGCGCTAAAGCATACTCTCACTTTTTTGGGGGGCACTCGCTATGTTCTGGGGACTGTTTGTAAACACAACCTTAAGGAGGCCATTTCCCAAGTTATTCCCATTTTATAGATGGGGAAACTGATACACACACACAGAATTAGCTAATCTGACCCAGGCTATGAAGAGGCGACAGCATTCAGACCCAGTGCCTGATGATCACTACACGTCTGTGGATCTGTGGATCGTCACCACGTGAGCCTGTTCAGCGTTCATCTCTCCCAAGGAAAGCCCCTAGGGCAGTGCCGGGACAGACCCAGGGCCTTTCTTCTAATAATACTTTGCCTCTCTCTGCAGAAGCCAGAGGCCACTGGGAAGCAAACGCTTCTGTTAGTCTCCTTTTGTTTCATCACTCTGCTTTTGTTATTAAAGAGAATGTTTACTAACAGCGCCTACTAAGGGCCAGGTGAGCTGAATAGAAAGTCTGATTTAATCAAAGCGTTATTATCCCCTATTTTAAAGGTGGATAAAGTGAGGCATGGAGAGTTTATACAACTTGCCTGAAGGTCACACAGCCGGGACTTGAACCCAGGTCTGCCTGACAGCCTGACCTGGGGCCCTGCCTCCAGCCTTGCCCAGTCGTGGGTCAGGCGCTGAGAAGTCTGTGAGGCGGGACTCCTTGGTGGAAAGAGGTTCACCTGGATGTGACCCTGCTAACCACTATGGGGACCCTTCAGAGGCAGGGGGGACCTCAAAGGTCACAGAGGTCAGGAAGCTGCGATCCCGCTCCAGTTCCATCTCAGGAGTCCTCCAACATCGGCTTGCATTCCTCCAACGATGGGGAGCTCACTCCTTGTGGAAACAGCCTCGCAGCTCTAAGGATAGGATGTCAGGAGGCAGGTGAGAGAGGCTGAGAGCCTGTGAGGTGGAGTCGCTGACCTGGGGTCAAGTCCTTGGCCGCTCACTGCCCGCCTGACGCTGGACAAGCTTCCCCATCTGGAAGACGGTGTGTGTGGGGGTCTTAGCACCCCCCACCTCACAGGGACGTGAGGTGTGAATGAGATCGTGGAGACAGTGCCTAGAACACAGTGGGGATTCTACAAACAGCAGTGACTCCTGAGATGACGCTGGTCAGGTTCACTGCCTGGCCTGGGGTGGATTTTCACGAGGGTTAGTTACTCAGCGAATGGGCAGGTGCTAAGAGGCCCTTCAGCTCTATTCGGGCGAGCAACCTCGACTTCCTCTGGCTGTGGCCGGCCCCGCCCCTCCACGTCAGGCCTCGGGGTGCCCCTGCACCTCCGGCCTCACCCTGAAACCAATCAGAAACACGCCCCGCCCTCCCTCACCCCAACCTCCCTCCACCTGCAAATATTTAAACAGCATAAAAGGAGGACTCACACATCTCTGAAGGGAGGCAGGGAAACCCGGGCCAGTCTGCACAGCTGGAAGGGGGGCTCCTGGGCGCCCCGCCCCTGGCCATCCTGTCACATCCTCCTCACTCCTGCCACCTGCTCACACCCAGACACTCTCACGCTGCCCGCCTGGGGCCCTGCCAGGTTCCAAACCGCCTTGCTCCTCCTCCCTGCCTCCCCACACTGGCTGGGTTCACGCCCTCTAAGCCCAGTATGCAGGACTGTCGTTAAGGGCTGTGGAAAATACAGGCAGGGGGCCTTCAGTGGGATCCAGCACACAGCTGGCACCGTACAAAGGGAGGCCCTTTAGTGACGTAAGAACATGGGCTTGGAGCCACCAGGCTGCGGTCAAACTCCAGCTCTGCTGCTAGCTGGGGGAATCCCAGGCCTCAGTTTCCTCATCTGTGAAATGGGGACGAGGTTTTGCAGCTACGGGGAGATTCCAAAGACAAAACAGGCACAGCGCTCAGAACTGCCCTAAAACAGAGCGTTGTCCGTGGCACCTTAGAACTCATTGCGGCCGACCGTCACTACACATCTGTGGACTTACGTGCTCAGTGTCCGCCTCTCCCAAGTAAACCCTGAGCCCCTAGGACAGTGACTGGACAAGCAGTTCAACATATATTTGGTGATCGCTCTGATTGTATTAATAACACTAATACCAGCATCCAGTGCGTATGGAACTGGGTTCCAGGCAGTGTCCAAAGCCCTTATGATGGATCATGTTTGCTCTTGTGTAAGGCTGGGGTTGACAAACTTCTTCTATAACGAGTCAGACAGCAAATGTTTCAGGCTTGGGGACAAGGCTGCCATATAAAACACAGGATGCCCAGTGAAATGTAAATTCCAGATAAATATATATTTAGTATAAGTATGTCCTAAAGAGTGCATGGTGGGTGTTTTTACTAAAACATTAATCTTTCCCTGAAATCCAGATTGAATTGGGCGTTCTGAATTTTCATTTGCTAAATCTGGCAAACCTCTTTTCAGCCACCTATGGTCTAAACGAGTCTCCTTCGTTTTTACAGCTCTTTGTAACGTAGAAAGCCCTCTTCAGCTGAAGAGTTGTCCACAAACATGGACACCCGGTTTATATCACCCAGCGCAGTACCTGCGGCCCATAGGAGGCCTAAATAACACCCCCGGAGCTGCCACCTGCTCCTCGGAGGCCAGCGAGGAGCGTGCCAACCCCAGCTGGGGTCTCAGGGGGCCAGGGCCTGGCCGTGCAGGCGGGTGGCTAATGCTGAGGCAGCATCAGCTTCTGCGATGAAGGCCCCCAGGCAGCTGACTCTTACAACTCTGCAAGAAACGCACAGTGGAGAGGACCGCTAAATTAGGATGCCTGGAGGGCCTTCGAGGTGGTTTTAAAAATAACTCTCAGCATGTGGGGAAAGTGGGGAGAAGAGGGGGGTGACACAGAGGCCCCCTCAACGATGACTGGGGCGAGGGGGTGAGTGGTGGATGGGCTGGGCCCCTCTGCAGGCACTCCCGATGCTGACAGCAAGATGCAGACACCATAAGAGGCCATTATTTCCAATCCTGCCTGGAATAACTGACTCCTGGATGTGGGTCCTCAAAGGTAATGTGATGGGCTCACCTCCACGCCTTTGCCCACGTGACACCTTCTTCCAGATGCCCCTCCATGCACACTCCAGCTTGCTAACTGCCAAGTTGGGCTTCAGCTTGGGTGTCTCCTCCTCCTGGCAGCCTTCCTGGACTCTCCATATCCCAAGCGGGGATAAGTGCACCTCTTCCATATTCCACTGACACCTGCCTTCCCAGCCCGGATAACATGAACCAAAACACATTCGTTTACTCAACATTCATAAAGCACCTCCTACACGTCAGGCATCAGGCAGCGAGCAGATTCAGTCTCTGTCCTCACGGAGGTCACAGTCCAGCTGAGTGGAAAGACATTAACTAAATCACACCAAGCGGTGTGAAGTGAGACCAATTCTCTGCAGCAAAAAAAACTTGGTTCTATGAGAACAAATAGCAAGGAAACTGGGGAAGTGGGGAGGTCAGGGAGGGCTTCCTGGAGGAGGTGATCCTCAAGTTCTGAAGTACATGTAGAAATGAACTCTCTGGGCTTCAGATTCACCAATTGGAAAGCAGGGGGGAAAAGCTTCCTCCTGCTACTGCCCCCACGGAGGCGCCCTGGAGCTCAAAGGGAGGAACAGATGTACGGACGGTGTGGCAGGGAAAAGCGCTACGTGGAAATAGCTGGCGGCTCTGCATTTTTCAATTAGTTATGGGCGAGGCACGCAGGAGGTGAGAGGTGGGAGGGGCTGGAACAGGCCTGATGGGTGGGGGGGGGGGAGGGGACGGGAATATTTTGGGAAGCTCCAAAGCACAGACACAGACATGGGGGCTGGACCCGGATGGGACCGCCCTGCAAATCGTGACCGCTTTCGTGTGGCCCCCACCTTCCTTTCCAGCCGAATCCTGTCCCTTCCCAGTCACATGTGCACTCCTTCTGGGTGACCCATGTGACTCCCACCAGCTGACCTTCGCTTCTGCAGTCCTCTCCACCTGACACCCTACCTCCTACCTCCATCTCCAGCTCTGGAAAACCAGCCCAAGGCTCACACGTGGAACCAAGTACTGTGAGCTTCTCACTCCCTCCCGAGAAGCCCTCACATTGATGGGATGCCCTGCCCACCCCCACCTGTTCCCAGGCAAGGAACCCGCCTGTCAATGCAGGAGACACAAGAGATGTGGATTTGATTCCTGGGTCGGGAAGTTCCCCCAGAGGCGGCCAGGGCAACCCACTCCAGTATTCTTGCCTGGGAAACTCCATGGACAGAGGAGCCTGGTGGGCTGCAGGGTCGCAAAGAGCTGGACACAACTGAGCACACACACAGAATAACACCCACGGCGCAGCCGTGAGACTGGACTCTGCAACTGAACTTCCAGAACTCAGACCCCAGCGCACACACGCATGATCCCGGGCAGACCGTGTCTCTTCTGAGCCTCAGCATTCCCATCTGTACAACGAGTACTATTCATATTAGTGTTGCATTACTGTTTGTATCAGTAATGCCTCACGGGCTAAGATAATACATTCCATAGCAGTATCTCTTGGCTCTGCCTCTGAAGGCAAAAGAAACAAAAGCAGAAATAAACAAATGGGGCCTAATTAAACTTAAAAGCTTTCTGCACAGCAAGGGAAACCATCGACAAAACAAAAAGACAATCTAAACAGAATGGGAGAAAATATACGCAAATGTTATGACTGATAAAGGGTTAATATCCAAAGTAAACATAAACACGTAGACAACTCAACACAGAGCACTGAACACAACAGCAGCCACATAGTAGGTGCTTTATGCGTCTGTTTTATGTGAGAACCACCCGCATTTACTTATAAGGGCCTCACTGTGTGCCTGGCACTGTGTTTAGGGGTTTATCGCATCCAGTTCTTGTGGTAATTTGGAAAAATGGGTACAGTTACTCTCCCCATGTTACAGATGAGGAAACTGAGTCTCAGTGAGACTAAATGACTTCCCAAGGGCACAAGGTTTTCAAACAGCAGGGCAGGGATTCAAACCCACGACTATCTGCCCTGCACTGAGCCTGGCACATGGTAGATTCATTCATTCATTCAACATACAGATGCTTCCTGCATGCTCAGTAGGCGCTTTATGAAAGTGAGCCCAGAGATACCTGTATACAATGATACAGGTATTACTGTTATTATTCTCATTTTTCCAAGGAAGCGGTGGACCTGGGAGGGACAAAGATCATCTGGCCAGTGAAGAGGCTGGGATCTGAATCCAGGTCTCCTGCTCCACAGTCCCAGGTCACGGTGGGGACCCCAGCAGCCAGGCGGACGGTGCACCTGCTCCCTCAGCCCGGCGTAGCCCAATGTCACCGTCACAGCCACGGTCCAGCCGCGCCTGCCGGCTCCACGTCTGCCCCAGCCGTCATCTTTCATCACTCGGCTCTCCCGGCTTACCTCCTAGCGACCTCTCTCTGCCACTCATGGGCTCCCCAAGGTGAATCACAGTCACAAAAAGAAACATCCGGGCTGAAATGCTTATTAGTAAATGAAAGAAGCCAATCTGAAAAGGCAACATACGGTATGACTCCACCTGTAGGACATTCTGGAAAAGGCAAAACCATGCAGACAGTAAGAGGATGGGTGGTCGCCAGGGGTTGGGGTAGAGAGAGAGATGAACAGTCAGGGCACGGACAATAGGGTCCCGGGAGTATTCTTCCCAGGGCCTCAGTGGTGAGGAACCTGCAGGCCAGTGCAAGAGACATAAGGGATGCGAGGTTCAACCCCCGGGTCGGGAAGATCCCCTGGAGGAGGGCACGGCAACCCACTCCAAGTCTTGCCTGGCGCATCCTATAGGCAGAGAAGAGCCTGGCGGGCTGCAGTCCAAAGGGTCGCAGAGTTGGACGCGACTGAAGAGACTTAACACGCATGCACGGGAGTATTCTGCGTGATACTCTAATGGTGGATACCTGTCCTTACGCATTGGTCCAGACCCACAGAATGTACATCACCAAGAGTGAAGCCTAACATAACTATGAACTTGGGGTGACAATGATGCGTTCGTGTTGGTTCATCCATTGTTAATAAATGTCCCACTTTGGTGGTGGAGGGTCCATAATAGGGGAGGCTGTCCATGTGTGGGGGTGGGGAAAGTGAAAGTGAAAGTCGCTTAGTCGTGTCTGACTCTTTGCAACCCCATGGACTAGACAGCCCAGAGAATTCTCCAGGCCAGAATACTGGACTGGGCAGCCTATCCATTCTCCAGGGGATCTTCCCAACCCAGGGATCAAACCCAGGTCTCCCACACGGCAGGCGGATTCTTTACCAGCCTCCACCAGGGAAGCTCAGAAGGGAAGCGGGGGTGGGGAGTGTAAGGGAAATCTCTGCACTTTCCACTTAATTTTTACAGGGAACCTAAAACTGCTTTTAAAAATAAAGTCTATTCTTTGTTTTTTAATGTCTTTCCCTCACTCTGCTGCTCATGGAGGATGTTGGCAGGGGTTCCAGCTTTTGGGCAGACAGGCTAAGGCACTCCTCCGCGCCCTAAGTCTGCATGGGCCGTGGAGGGCCTTCGGGGTCTCGCAGAGCTGGGGTCCACCCCAGCTAGGACCTCAGCAACCACGCGGAACGGATCAAGGCTTCCTTTGCTGGACTCTCTCTCACCTGCAGTTCCGGGACTGACCTGCCGCACCCTCCCCGCCCACAGCCTCCCATCCTGCCCGCCACATCCACAGGTAATGAAGGCAAAGCCCCAGGGGCGTCCTTCTGTGGGCCATCCGTGTGATGGGAGTGAGCAGACAAATAAATGATGAGACGGTCGCATGCGAGTCTTCAGGTGGTTAGAAAAACCCTCCCTCCGGTTCCTCACTCCTAACGACCCTAAAGGTGGCTGTGGGGCTTGCAGGAGAAGCAAACGCCTCTCCCAATCTGCTGCCAGGCTGGCCCCAGTTAATGGTTTACTGACGTGCTATAAATAGGCACCTGCATTGTTTCCAAAGAGTTGGAGGACTGGCCAGCCAGCCAGGCCTGGAAGGAGAGGTGTTATGGGGCTAAGAAGGGGGTTCCCACCAACAGGACACCCTGCATGGGTGCCCTAAACTCCCCTTGACAAGAAGCCTCCCCCAGGGCCTGATCCTAAGAGCATTTGCCAGGGGGCATCTTGGGCAAAAGGTCCTTTCAGCCAATACTCCTATACCCAGCCAATGATGGAGACGGAGGAGCCTCAAAGACAGCTGTCCCAGCTTCCCACTGTCCCCAGGCCCACGTGTTCCACATTCTCAGCCCACAGCCTGGACGCCCGCCAGCTTTCTCCCAGTGCCTGGCCCGCTGCGTGTGGCGGCTCCCCTGGCAACCCTCCCTGTTTCCGCAGACCCACGGGCCTCGTGGATGAGGAAGGTGCACAGACTCCAGACACTGCCGAGACTCTCTGGAAGGCTGCCTGAAATTTGGGGGTGTAGGGGCCACAGGAAAGTAAGAAATGGAATTCCCAGATGGTCCACACACAGTGTAGACCAGAAAATGGACCATCTACCTCCAGCAAACCTTAGGAGGAAAAGCAGTGAGATACTGGGTCTAAGGGTTGGGTTAGAATCCTGGTTTTTTACCACCTCTGTGACCTTCGGCAAGTCACTTCACTTCCTCTGTGCTTTGGTTTACTTATCTGTAAAATGGGATGATAAATAGGACCTAAATAGTCAAAGCTATGGCTTTTCCAGGGGTCACACATGGATGTAAGAAGGCTGAGTGCCAAAGAATTGATGCTTTCAGACTGTGGTGTCGGAGAAGACTCTTGATAGTCCCTTGGACAGCAAGAAGATGAAACCAGTGAATCCTAAAGGAAATCAACCCTGAATATATCATTGGAAGGACTGATGCTCAAGCTGAAGCTCCAATACTTTGGCCACCTGATGTGAAGAGTCCACTCACAGGAAAAGACCTTGATGCTGGGAAAGACTGAAGGCAATAGGAGAAGGGGGCGGCAGTGGATGAGATGGTTAGATAGCATCACTGACTCAGTGGACACAAATTTGCACAAACTCCGAAGACGGTGGAGGACAGAGGAGCCTAGCATGCTGCAGTCCATGGGGTCGCAAAGAGTTGGACATGACTTAGTGACTCAACAACAATACCCCTACCTCTGGGGTAGATCCTATTCACTAGGGATTTTTTAAAGATTAAATGCATCAATGGATATAAAGCACTTAGCACAGTGTCTAGAACATGACAGAACTTTCTGGACACGCTCCATCCCTGTGTTGTCCAATACGGTATCACTAGCCATGTGGGGCTATTGAGTACCTGAAAGGTACCCAGTGAGGTTGAGGAACAGTAGTTTAAATTTAATTTTACTTGATTTAAATGTAAATAGGCACATGTGACTAATAGTTCACACTGGACAGTACCAGTTTGGAACACAGTGGGTGCCCAATAAATGCTCACCATGGAGAAGGCAATGGCAACCCACTCCAGTATTCTTGCCTGGACAATCCCATGGACGGAGGAGCCTGGTGGGCTGCAGTCCATGGGGTCGCGAAGAGTCGGACACGACTGAGCGACTTCACTTTCACTTTTCACTTTCATGCACTGGAGAAGGAAATGGCAACCCACTCCAGTGTTCTTGCCTGGAGAATCCCAGGGACGGGGGAGCCTGGTGGGCTGCCATCTATGGGGTCACACAGAGTCGGACACGACTGAAGCGAAGGAAAAAAAAAAGATTATTATTAGAGGTTGTTATTATTATTGGAAGACTCACTGGGTTAGAAATTAGGAGACACCATTTCATCTCTGAGCACATGGAGGGCGGAGAACTGTACTGTATTCATCTTTGCATCCCTGCACCTTGCAGGGTGTTTTCTTTTATAAACTCGGTGAAAGCTTTATTTAAAACCACAGTGAAGAACACCTGCCGTACTGGAGTGTTTGGGCTGTGGATCCTTTACGGGTCCTGAGGAGAAGGGAGGATACCCTCTCCGTATGGTCTCAGGGTTGGCACACCCCAGAGGAGAACTCGCTGACCGGGCAGACCCCTGCCTGGTGTCTCATCCTGAGACGTCTGCTAGAACCACGGGGAAGGGGAAGCTTGGTTTCTGTTGATGCCAGGCTAGCAGATTGTGCCCTGAGAGCGGCTGGGCAACACTCGACCTCCCCATAGAGAGAACAGAGCATAAAGCCTACATAGAGAAAAAGCAGCGCAGAGAGATGGAGAGATGACATCATTGGAACCCCTGGATACAGCCGTGCCTAAAGCGGGTCACTCCACAGCTTCCCAAGCCCTCGCACCAATATATCCACTTCTTAGCCTCTCTTCCCCTTTCTATTTGTAGATTTATTTATTTACTGAACTAGTTTTGTTAGCAAGTTATGGTCCAACTTGAAATGGGTGGGGCTGGCTAAAATATGCTGCTCTGCTGCTTCGCAGCTGTGTGACCTTAGTCTGGTTTCTTAACTTCTCTGAGCTTCAGTTTCTTCATCAGTAAAGAGGAGCTGCGATCTGTGCCTACCCTAAAGGAAGACTGCTTTGTGGATTAAATGAGCCAGAGCTAAGCACTTAGTGTTTAATAAATGGTAGTGGTAAAGATGTCTTTATTTCTTTTTTTTAAAAAAGAAAAATAATAGCCGCTCTAATTCTAACTTTCTATTTCAGTATAATGCACTAAATAATAATTAGAGGAGAATTCACTCAACACTGCAAGTATCACCAAGCCCCTTGAACTCCTGGGGCTTCAGTTATCCGATTTTTGTGTGGGGGTCTACTGCAAAAGGTCCTGTCACTGTCCTTTACAAACACCCAGAAACTGAGTTCCCTGAAGATTTTGCAAAGAAAAAGCACCAAATAACCCCCCAAGCAAAAACTATTCATCTCCTATCTTCTTGCACCACTAAATGAAAGGCAGGGCTAGCAGGCTCATGACGGTTTCCGACCTCCTGAGGCAGAGGGATTACCTCCACTGGGGACCGATGAGTGGTCAGAGGGACGCTCCAGCTGCCCAACCCAGGGAGGTGATGCCAGACGTCAAGACTCAGCTTCCCGGACTCCGACTCGGGGGCTCCGTCCCTCTGGATCCCCAAACACGCCCCTCCCCAGGCCATAGCACCCCTCCTGTGGCCCTGCCCCTGCCCCCCACCCCCTCAGCCCCGGGCTGACCCAAGGAGGGCACGATCCCACGCTGAGGGCACCTGCAAGTTTGGTGTGACCAGAAAGGGGAGCAAAATGTCCTTCTCACGCTGACCTGTGTTCTGTCTCACTCTTAAGTGGGTGAGCCGAGCACCGTGCCTGGTCCCTCCACAAACAACCCCCTGGTGATAGCATAACAGAGCGGCAGATGATGCCCCAGCAGACTGATACACGCGGGAACTCAAGTCCGAGCGGATCCCGCAGCCCCTGAAGGGCAGGGCTGTGACCTGAACTCAAGGCTGTCTGCTTTCAAAGCTTGGCCTTATCCCCACCTCCACTCTCCCGGCGTCGCTCACAACCACGTGTGGGTCACTGGTTTGGGCTCTGCAGTGATAGAGAGCAGGGTTCTGGAGCCAGACCCCCACTCTGTACCACTGACAATCTCCGTGACCGTGGGCAAGGTACTTGTCATCTCTTGTGCCCCAACATCCTTCCCTGTTAGGGAGAACGTTTTATCCACTTCAGGGGTCACTGAGATGCTTAAGTGAGGTCATTCACATAAAAAGCCCAGTAAACGCTGTTTTTTTTTCTTTTTCAAATCTTTATTCCTTTAGAATGGCTTTAGTCGAGCCCTTGAGTGAAGGCTCCCTAAAAGTCTCATCAGCTACTGAGTTTTTTAAATAAGTCTTAAATACAGACTTGGCAAATTCAGAGTAGAGAAAACACGGGGGAGACTTGGCTCTCAGAAAGTGATGGCGGCCAAATCAGATGGTTGGAGGTTCTTAGAATCCCTGAGCTGTCTGACCGCATCCACTTAGAGAGCAGGAGAACGAGACAGGGAGAAGGGACCTGCTAGGAGGCCACAGATTGTTAGGGTCAGCATGGGGACAAGGACTCGGGTGTCCTCACCTCCCATCCTGGGGTCTGCAGCCAACAACTGTGGGCCCAACGTGGTGCGGGGAGGCAGAAATGCCCTTTCCCACGTGCCAACCAGCACCCTCTCCTGAGCCCCCCAGGAGGTTACTGAAGGGGGACCCAGGCAGACTACACTCAAGCAGGAAGCCAGCATCCCTCCTGACACCCATCACGTTGTATCCAAGCCCGCCACTATCAAAAGCTCCAGGAAGCCGCATTGCCAGACATGGGAAAACGAGCATCAAACCAGGCCATGTGCAGATATGGCTGCATTATTCATGAGTGTTTCTGCCGTCTTAAGCCTGAAAACACGACACACATAACTGATGTGAGTCAACCCTGCGAGCATCAGAGCGCCCCCAAAATACCGCACCCAGTATTCCTGCTAACATTCCTTCCGTCGGTCCAGCGTTTCTGGAACCTGCGCTTGGCCCAGCGGGGGAGTGTGGGGCTGTGATTTCCGGCCCAAGAATGGAAAGCTTGGAAAGAAGAAGACAGGAGTCTCCTCTCTTGCCTAACCACTTTGAATCCTCATTTGTCCCTCCATGCACTGCCCATCTGGCAGCCACGCGTCGGTGAATTCACACTCCTCTCGTGATCAACCCCTCCCCGCCCACCCCAGCTTCCATCTCACTCAGAGTAAAAGCCGAAGCTTCCGAGGGCCACAGGCCCTACAAGACTGGCTGCCTATTCCGTCCCCTCCTCCTCCATTCTTTGTCACTCCGCTCCAGCCTCGCTGGCCTCCCCGCGATGCGCTGGCCTCCCCGCGATGCGCTGGCCCCCTCTCGAAGGCATGGCCCCCTTTGTGCATGCCGTTCCCTCTGTCAGGGACACCCTTGCCGCAGATGTCTGCCCCGCAGGACTCTGCTCAACGTCACCCCTTCAGAGAGGCCGCCCTTGAGGGTCACCTCTGGAGCACGCTTCCCACCACGCTCCACCGCCTTTCCTGCTTTATCTTCCTCACAGCTCCTGTCGCTTCTGATACCTATTTATTATGTATTTATTAAGCTTCGCAACAGAGTTTCCAAGGCGGCGCTAGTGGTAAAGAACACACCCACCAATGCAGGAGACGCAGGTTTGACCCTCGGGTCGGGAAGATTCCCCGGGGGAGGGCATGGCCACCCACTCCACTATTCCTGCCTGGAGAATCCCAGGCACACAGGAGCCTGGCGGGCTGCAGTCCGTGGGGTCGCACAGAATCGGACACGACTGAGCACCAGCTTCTCAAGACCAGGTGAGCAGGGGTGTTGCTTCTGTTCATTTCTCAGTCTTTCTGCAACAGTGCCTGGCACCCAGCAGATGCCCAAGAAATGTTTGTGGAAAGGAGAGAGGAAGTTTTCTTCTAGGAACTGGTAAGAAAGGTCAGTCTCGGCGCTTGCTGCCAGTTGAAACCTCCTCAAGTACAACTCCAAGCAAGACCCTGCCCTGCTCACGAATCTTCCAGAGCTCCCCACTCTCTGAGGGGGCAGACGCTGCAGCGGGGCATTCACCGCGCTGCACAGGCTGGGGCTCGTGGACCTGCCCCAACTCATCTCCTTCCCCTACACACATTGCAACCCCCAGCTGGCTTCTGGGGACTCTGCTGAAGCTTGTGGCTCCCAACCTCTGCCCTCTGGGAATGAGGGGCCATGAAGCTGCCCTCCAGATCCTGGCAAAGCGGGATCTGAATCGTGGCTTCTCCACGGGCCGGCCGTGTGACCGTCCCCGTGCCTCCAGTTCCTCCTGTATCCAGCAGAGGAGGTGGTGAGTCTCCCTGTTAGGGCTGTCTGTCGTGAGGGGTGAAGGAGCAAGCATCCAGGCACCACTCAGCCCAGCCCGGCAGTTCTGAGCTGGAGGCTTCCTCGTGCCGGGGGCTGTGCTGTGCTTTGAAGGATGCTGGGCAGCATTTCTGGTCTCTCCCCACTAGATGCCAGAGCATCCCCAGCTCTGACAACCGAAGACGTCTCCAGACGTTGCCAAATGTCCCAGTGGGTGGGGGGGTAAGGTTGCCAGATTTAGTGATACATATTTATCCCCAAAGATTATTCATTGTTTATGTTAAATTTGAATTTAACTGTGTGACCTGTGTGTTATCTGGCAATCCTACCTGGGAGGCAAAGTTGTCCCACCTGCTTCATCAAGAGCCCCTGGGTTAGAGGGACACGGCCACGTGGCCCTAGGGCTAACATCTCTTGTTTTCCCTCTTGACTTCCTCCCGCCTTCTCAGCAAGTCCCACCTGCCTGCACCGAGCGCCCACTCAGGGGCGGGGAGGCTCAGCTCCCCAAACTAGCCCAGCTCAGCCGCTGTGATGACGGCCCCCCCACCCTGGAACAGCCCTTGCAGCGACTCTGGGAAGCAGAACTAAACGTGGCTTCCTCTCATCCCCAGCCTCTTCCCCGGAGTCTCTCCGCTGACCCATAAGCCCCCACTTGCTCCCCTCCGGTTAGGAGGCCGCCGAGCAGGCCCAGCCAAGAGGCAGGAAAACAACGCAGTTAGTCACTTTGCTTCCGTTATCAACCCGCGTCACGTGGCTGGCTCCTTTAATGGCAGTCGTCATGGCAACGGGAAGCCAGTCCCTGCTGCTCTGGGAACCAAAACAAAATTAAAGGGGTGGAGGCAGGGAGGGGCAAGGAGGGGAGGGCTAAGCGAGCCAGGAAGGAGCCAGCAGAGAGTGGCTGGATTTGACTGGAGGAAATCATGCTGAGGCCATCCTGTCCCCAGCTGTCCCTGGGGAGGGAGACAACTGAAAAAAAGGAAAGGTTCCTGTCCTGGAGAAGCTCAGGCTAACATGGTGGTTTCACATGGTTTATACTGACAGGTGAGTAACTGTCATCCCCATTACGAATAAACTAGAACCCAGAGACGTGTGAAGGTAAAGACAGATGCTTGCCCAAGATTGCACAACTGACGAGCAATCGGTTTCAGCTCCACCCTCTTCTTCCCATGTTCCTCATGTCCTCCGCACTCCTCTCCTCTTGCTTTTAGGCTGGCACCACTGCTCTGCCCCTCTGCGTGCAGCCCTCTGCCCTCCAGCCATCTCCGAGCCCCCGCCACCACCACCCGCATTCCTCCAAGTTCGTGCTACTCCCTCCCACTACAAAGTCTGTGTGTGTGCAGTTCCCTCTGCCAGGAACTGTTTTCCCTCTATCTCTCGCTACCTCATACCTTCACCTAAAAAGCCTACTTATCCTTCACACAGCTTCTTAAAACACCACTTCCTCCAGGAAGCCTTCCTGAGCCACCTGCATGCAATTACATCTCCCGGATACATGCTCTTGTAATGCCAAGTGACGCTTGCTTCTCCTCCAGACCTGGGTGCACAGCCTGCAATTATCCTTTTAATTACATTACCCTCGGGATGTCTGTCAGGGTCTGTCCACCATACTGGACTGTCAGCCCCAAGAGGACTCAGCCAATCTAGTTCACCGTGGGATCCGCAGAGCCCAGCCGAGTCAGCACTCGACAGAGCTTCCAGCCTTACAGCCTCTGCTGGCCTATGTGGCTTCAGTGGCTCAGACAAAAGCTTGCAGACCCGCCTGGCTTATCTACAGAAACTTGTTAAGCTGCCCCATTCCAAAAAGAAGGATGGGAGGCACTTCTGGGCGAGGCTGCAACAAGGTATATGGCTTTGAACCCAGAGGGTGCAGAGAAGGAAGACTTGACTTGACTCCTAGTTTTCTAAGCAAAGAGCTCCCCTTTGCCTTCCCACTGGAGATGCTCCCCGAAGAGGTGGTCAGAGGAAGGAAAGGAGAGAGGAGGTCTGCTTTGGGGTGTGTGTGGCTGGATTTGTCTCCATATCCTTGATGGGAGGGTACCCATGCTGAACAGAGGGCTCAGAGACAGAAAACTGTTCCCCTTTACTGGTTCTGTGTCCCTGAAACATCGCTCACTCTCTCTGGGCCAGTTTTCTCATCTGTAAAATGGAAATTATACCACCCACACACGCTGAGATTGTGGTGCCGTGTAGACGTGGATGGGCATGTTTGTTATTCAGGGGGTGAGAGCCTGGTTCTGATGCCAGACCAGGCTTGGGAGGGTCTGTCCCTTCTCGGCTGTGCTCGTGAAGAACTCACCCTGTGAGCCTCAGTTTCTGTGTCTGTAAAATGGGGACAACCTCACCGAGCTCATAAAATTACTGTGCACACAGGATATGGCTTAGAGTAGCCTTCAGGAAGTGGAAGCACTAATTACCAAAATAATGAGCCATGAGAAATGCAAAATATAGAAACAGCCATCAGCTTGCAAAGTCCTGCCCTCTGATTGCACTTCAGAGTCGATGGATACTTGAGTTCTTTACCAAACTTGCAAGGTCTGCCTCTGCACCCCCACCCACCCCTGCCCAGGTATCAAGCAGGATGCCAAGAGGTCCCTCAGACCAGGAGATGGCCTCAGCCTCAAGTCAGGAAGAAAGCTCATCCCAATCGCCAAACTCAGCGGCTCACAGGAGAGAAAATGCAGGCCTCAACCACCAGGGGGAAAGTGTTCCCCACGCCCTGGCCAACAGCCCAAACCAGACTGACATGGATGGGACCTCCAAGGACCCTGGACCAATGCTTCCTCCCCCAGACACGGAGAAACTGAGTCCCCGAGAGGGGAAGGAGCTCATAAGGGCATTGAGGGAGCTGGTGGCTGAGCTGGGTTCAGGGCCCCAGCTGGAGGCCTGCCCAGAGCCAAAATCACTCCCCACAACATGCTCACAAGCTCTTCTGCTTCTGGCCCTGCCCCAAGCCCCCCACCCCAGCCCCCGACCCTCAGTGGCACCATTTCCTTAAAAACACAGTGTTCCGGGTGAAAACACCTGGAGAGCACATAGAACACCTGGATTTACTGAAACAACGAACACAAAAATTGCAGGTTTTTATTCTGAAGGCTTTTGGAGGGGATGGTCTATACCCAACCTCCCCTGAAACAGTCATCCGAATGTGTAGCTTTCGATGGCAAAAGGGTCTAGACAGAGCTCTCTTCAGGCCCCCATAGGGGTCTCTGAGCGTAAAAGTTCTGGGCCTTTCTGAGGGTTCCCATGTGGCCTGTATGTCTCCTTACTCAGAGACGCTAGAATGTGCAATCAGCCTGGAGCTGCTGCTTTCAGCAACAGGGGGACGTGCCACACACGGAGACACACACACA